>NC_134484.1:450724650-450847150 GCF_040206685.1 Ascaphus truei
ACACCTAGGGGTGGAAAAGACAAAAGAAAAGGTTCTCCGAAGCTTCTATTGGCCTGGGGTTCTGGCAGAAATTACGAATTATTGTTCCTCATGCCCAGAATGTCAGATCACCGCCCCGTTCAAGGCGTACCGCAGCCCATTGGTACCCCTTCCCATAATAGAGGTACCATTTGACCGGATTGCTATGGATCTAGTAGGACCCCTAATAAAGTCTGCTAGGGGACATCAGCATATATTGGTAATATTAGATTATGCCACCCGATATCCGGAGGCAGTTCCCCTACGTAGCACCTCAGCTAAAAACATAGCAAAAGAGTTAGTAGTTCTGTTTTCCCGGGTCGGGATTCCTAAAGAGATTCTATCTGACCAGGGAACACCATTTATGTCCCAAGTAACGAAAGAGCTATGTAAACTCCTAAAAATCAAGCATCTCAGAACCTCAGTCTATCATCCACAAACAGATGGTTTAGTGGAAAGGTTCAATAAAACCTTAAAGAGCATGTTACGGCGGGCGGTTGATAAAGATGGGAAAAACTGGGATTGTTTGTTACCGTACCTGTTATTTGCCATTAGGGAAGTTCCCCAATCATCCACAGGCTTCTCCCCGTTTGAACTATTGTATGGCCGACACCCAAGGGGCTTACTGGATATAGCCAAAGAGACTTGGGAACACGAGGTTACCCCTTACAGAAGTGTAATAGAGCATGTTGCCCAGATGCAGGACCGCATTGCTGCAGTCCTACCCATAGTGAGGGAACACATGGAGAAAGCTCAAGAAGCACAGAGGAATACATATAATAAGGGTGCTAGGGTCAGAATTTTTTCTCCAGGTGATAGGGTACTAGTTCTGGTTCCCACCGTGGAGAGTAAATTCCTTGCTAAATGGCATGGGCCATATGAGGTCTTGGAAAGAGTGGGAGAAGTAAATTATAAGGTAAGACAGCCAGGTAGGAGGAAACCTGAGCAAATTTACCATATAAACCTACTCAAGCCCTGGAAAGATAGAGAAGTCTTGTTAACCCTAGTACCCCCAGGTCCGTCAGAGAATCAAGAAACTGACCCAGAGGTTAGCATAGCTGAAACCCTGTCTGTTCATCAGAAACGAGAGGTTCAGAATTTAGTGAAAAGAAACAAAGAAATCTTCTCTATACGGCCAGGTAGAACTAGCGTAATTGAACATGACCTAGTCTCTGAACCGGGGGTCCGAGTTAACCTTAAACCGTACCGAATCCCAGAGGCCAAAAGAAAGGCTATAAGTTTAGAGGTTAAAAAAATGCTAAAACTAGGTGTAATTGAGGAATCCCAAAGTGGGTGGAACAGCCCTATAGTCTTAGTCCCAAAGCCAGATGGTACAACAAGGTTTTGTAATGACTACCGGAAACTAAACGCGGTGTCAAAATTTGATACTTATCCTATGCCCAGGGTAGATGAACTTGTAGAGAGACTGGGCAAAGCCCGATATCTCACAACCCTAGACCTAACAAAAGGGTACTGGCAGGTTCCCCTCACAGAAAGGGCAAAAGAAAAGACAGCCTTCTCAACCCCAGACGGCCTCTTTCAGTATAAGGTGTTGCCTTTTGGCTTACATGGAGCTCCCGCCACATTCCAAAGAATGATGGATAAAATTTTAAAACCACATGCTCGGTATGCTGCCGCCTACCTGGATGATGTGGTAATCCATAGTGAAGATTGGCAATCCCACCTTCCAAAGGTCCAAGCTGTGCTTGACGCAGTCCGGTCTGCTGGACTAACTGCTAACCCCGCTAAATGCACTATTGGTCTGGAGGAGGCCAAGTATCTGGGATATTCTATTGGCAGAGGTTTACTCAAACCCCAAACACTCAAAGTGGAGGCGATACAAAATTGGCCAAGGCCAGTTACAAAAAAACAAGTAAGGACCTTTTTGGGGTTAATTGGGTACTATAGAAGGTTTATTCCCAATTTTGCAACTAAGGCAACCCCACTAACTGACCTCACAAAAGCAAGAGGACCGCTAATGGTAAAGTGGTCCCCCGAAACCGAACAGGCCTTTAGAAGCCTGAAAGAAGCTCTCTGTGCCCAACCAGTGTTGGTCACACCTGACTTCTCCAAAGAGTTCGTAGTCCAAACCGACGCATCTGAGGTAGGGCTGGGGGCGGTACTCTCCCAGGAGTCTCAAGGTGAGGAGCACCCCATCCTTTATTTAAGTAGGAAACTAAATCCCCAGGAGAAAAATTACTCCATAGTAGAGAAAGAGTGTCTCGCAATAAAGTGGGCTGTAGAGACGCTCAAATACTACCTGTTGGGGAGAAAATTCCGGTTGGTCACAGATCATGCACCCCTTACCTGGATGTGTCAAAACAGGGAAAAGAATGCTAGAGTGACCAGGTGGTTCCTAAGCCTACAACCCTTTAAATTTTCTGTGGAACACAGGTCAGGGCACAAACATGGCAATGCTGACGGGTTGTCAAGGATGCACTCCCTAATATCCATGGTCGCTCATCCCTCGAGGTCTGAGCTGGGGGGGAGGATATGTGACAGAAACCAGGGGATGGTAATAAATTCCGTATATAGGGCTCCCAGGATACTAGACAGTTTCTATCCTGTTTGGCCTGGGAGTGCAGCCTTATAATACATACACTCCATCCCACAGTTTGGCAAGCGCTGGAACTGAGGGATGAGAGATCCAGACCAGAGTTTGTCTGCTGCCTGATTTCTGTCACCTGTCATGCTAATTAGGAATCAGGTATGAAAGACTGATTTCCTGTTTGCTCTGGTCTCCCCACAAGAGCCAGGAGGCTGGAAGGCTGCTGAACTACAGAGGGGAGAAGCCTCTTCCCCAAACAGGTTCAATCTTTCTGTTCATTTGTGTAAGACTGCAAAAGTACTGTGTTTTGATGTTGGAAGTGGAAAAGCCACTTCCAACCCTGAGTCAGGGATATCTAAGTTAAGTTATCGCTCAGGTGAGCAGCTTTTGTTTTGATCTGTTTTCTGTTGTATGCACTGTGGCAGTCTCAGTGCCTGGGACTGAATAAACCAGGCATAGCCTGTTTAAAGGAACAGTACGTGACGCCTCATCATTTAACCTACCCTAAAAGACCGTGTTCTAAACAGTCCCGGACAGACGGCGGAGCCCCGGAGTAAGCCGTTTGTCACAATATATATATATACAGTAATCACCAAAAAATCTACTTGCCACCTAGTACCACACGTGTGCTGCTTGGGCTAATAGGAGCTCGCCACGATGTTAAATCCAATCGCCCGGGACGTGCAAATGTATAGGTTTGTCGAACACTGTGTATATATATATATATATATATATATATATATATATATATATATACATATATATATACATATATATATACACTAGCTGATAGACCCGGCGTTGCCCGGAATGTGAATCGATTTTTTTTTTAATGTTGTTTAGTGGTGGTGTGGGAAGAAGGGTTTTTGGGTGGGGGTGTGTGAAGAGGAAGGGTGGGTGATGGTGTGTGAAGAGGAAGGTGGTTGTGTGGGGGTGTGGGAAGAGGAAGGGTGGGTGGGGGTGTGGGAAGAAGAAGGTTGGGTGGGTGGGGGTGTGGGAAGAGGAAGGGTGGGTGGGATTGTGTGAAGAGGAAGGGTGGGTGGGAAGAGGAAGGGTGGGTGGGTGGGGGTTTGGGAAGAGGAAGGGTGGGTGGGTGGGGGTGTAGGAAGAGGAAGGGTGGGTGGGGGTGAAGAGGAAGGGTGGGTGGGGGTGAAGAGGAAGGGTGGGTGGGTGTGAAGAGGAAGGGTGGTTGTGAAGAGGAAGGTTGGGAAGAGGAAGGGTGGGTGGGTGGGAAGAGGAAGGGTGGGTGTGTGGGTGGGTGGGTGGGAAGAGGAAGGGTGGGTGGGTAGGAAGGGTGAGTGTGTGGGTGGGTGGGAAGAGGAAGGGTGGGTGGGTGTGAAGAGGGAGGGTGGTTGTGTGGGAAGAGGAAGGGTGGGTGGGTGTGAAGAGGAAGGGTGGGTGGGTGTGAAGAGGAAGGGTGGGTGGGGGTGAAGAGGAAGGGTGGGTGGGGGTGAAGAGGAAGGGTGGGAAGAGGAAGGGTGGGTGGGAAGAGGAAGGGTGGGTGTGTGGGTGGGTGGGAAGAGGAAGGATGGGTGGGTGGGAAGAGGAAGGGTGTGTACTGGGAAGAGGAAGGGTGGGTGTGTGGGTGGGTGGGAAGAGGAAGGGTGGGTGGGTAGAGGAAGGGTGGGTGGGTGGGTGGGAAGGGTGGGTGGGAAGAGGAAGGGTGTGTGTGTGGGTGGGTGGGTGGGAAGAGGAAGGGTGGGTGTGTGGGTGGGTGGGAAGAGGAAGGGTGGGTGTGTGGGTGGGTGGGTGGGAAGAGGAAGGGTGGGTGTGTGGGTGGGTGGGTGGGAAGAGGAAGGGTGGGTGTGTGGGTGGGTGGGTGGGAAGAGGAAGGGTGGGTGTGTGGGTGGGTGGGTGGGAAGAGGAAGGGTGGGTGTGTGGGTGGGTGGGTGGGAAGAGGAAGGGTGGGTGTGTGGGTGGGTGGGAAGAGGAAGGGTGGGTGTGTGGGTGGGTGGGAAGGGTGGGTGGGTGTTAAGGGTGGGTGTGTGGGTGGGTGGGTGGGAAGAGGAAGGTTGGTTGTGTGGGTGGGTGGGTGGGTGGGAAGAGGAAGGGTGGGTGGGTGGGAAGAGGAAGGGTGGGTGGGTGGGAAGAGGAAGGGTGGGTGGGTGGGAAGAGGAAGGGTGGGTGGGTGGGAAGAGGAAGGGTGTGTGGGTGGGTGGGTGGGTGGGAAGAGGAAGGGTGGGTGTGTGGGTGGGTGGGAAGAGGAAGGGTGGGTGTGTGGGTGGGTGGGAAGAGGAAGGGTGGGTGTGTGGGTGGGAAGAGGAAGGGTGGGTGTGTGGGTGGGTGGGAAGGGTGGGTGGGAAGAGGAAGGGTGGGTGGGTGGGTGGGAAGAGGAAGGGTGGGTGTGTGGGTGGGTGGGAAGAGGAAGGGTTGGTGTGTTTGGGAAGAGGAAGGGTGGGTGTGTGGGTGGGTGGGTGGGAATAGGAATGATGGGTGTGTGGGTGGGTGGGAAGAGGAAGGGTGGGTGTGTGGGTGGGTGGGAAGAGGAAGGGTGGGTGTGTGGGTGGGTGGGTGGGAAGAGGAAGGGTTTGGGTGGGAAGAGGAAGGGTGGGTGGGTGGGTGGGTGGGAAGAGGAAGGGTGGGTGTGTGGGTGGGTGGGTGGGAAGAGGAAGGGTGGGTGTGTGGGTGGGTGGGTGGGAAGAGGAAGGGTGGGTGTGTGGGTGGGTGGGTGGGAAGAGGAAGGGTGGGTGTGTGGGTGGGTGGGTGTGTGTGTGGGTGGGTGGGTGGGAAGAGGAAGGGTGGGTGTGTGGGTGGGAAGAGGAAGGGTGGGTGTGTGGGTGGGTGGGTGGGAAGAGGAAGGTGGGTGTGTGGGTGGGTGTGTGGGAAGAGGAAGGGTGGGTGTGTGGGTGGGTGGGTGTCAAGAGGAAGGGTGGGTGTGTGGGTGGGAAGAGGAAGGGTGGGTGGGTGGGTGGGAAGAGGAAGGGTGGGTGGGAAGAGGATGGGTGGGTGGGAAGAGGGTGGGTGGGTGGGAAGAGGGTGGGTGGGTGGGAAGAGGGTGGGTTGGGAAGAGGAAGGGTGGGTGGGTGGGAAGAGGAAGGGTGGGTGGGTGGGTGGGAAGAGGAAGGGTGGGTGGGTGGGTGGGAAGAGGAAGGGTGGGTGGGAAGAGGAAGGGTGGGTGGGTGGGTGGGAAGAGGAAGGGTGGGTGGGTGGGTGGGAAGAGGAAGGGTGGGTGGGTGGGTGGGAAGAGGAAGGGTGGGTGGGTGGGTGGGAAGAGGAAGGGTGGGTGGGTGGGTGGGTGGGTGGGAAGAGGAAGGGTGGGTGGGTGGGTGGGTGGGAAGAGGAAGGGTGGGTGGGTGGGTGGGAAGAGGAAGGGTGGGTGGGTGGGTGGGAAGAGGAAGGGTGGGTGGGTGGGTGGGAAGAGGAAGGGTGGGTGGGTGGGAAGAGGAATTTGGGAAGAGGAAGGGTGGGTGGGAAGAGGAAGGGTGGGTGGGTGGGAAGAGGAAGGGTTAAGAGGAAGGGTTAAGAGGAAGGGTGGGTGGGTGGGAAGAGGAAGGGTTAAGAGGGTGGGTGGGTGGGAAGAGGAAGGGTTAAGAGGAAGGGTGGGTGGGTGGGAAGAGGAAGGGTTAAGAGGAAGGGTGGGTGGGTGGGAAGAGGAAGGGTTAAGAGGAAGGGTGGGTGGGTGGGAAGAGGAAGGGTTAAGAGGAAGGGTGGGTGGGTGGGAAGAGGAAGGGTTAAGAGGAAGGGTGGGTGGGTGGGAAGAGGAAGGGTTAAGAGGAAGGGTGGGTGGGTGGGAAGAGGAAGGGTTAAGAGGAAGGGTGGGTGGGTGGGAAGAGGAAGGGTTAAGAGGAAGGGTGGGTGGGTGGGAAGAGGAAGGGTTAAGAGGAAGGGTGGGTGGGTGGGAAGAGGAAGGGCCGGGAAGAGGAAGGGTGGGTGTATAGGTGGGTGGGAAGAGGAAGGGTGGGTGGGTGGGTAGGAAGAGGAAGGGTGGGTGGGTGGGTGGGAAGAGGAAGGGTGGGTGGGTGGGTGGGTGGGAAGAGGAAGGGTGGGTGGGTGGGAAGAGGAAGGGTGGGTGGGTGGGTGGGAAGAGGAAGGGTGGGTGGGTGGGTGGGTGGGAAGAGGAAGGGTGGGTGGGTGGGTGGGAAGAGGAAGGGTGGGTGGGTGGGAAGAGGAATTTGGGAAGAGGAAGGGTGGGTGGGAAGAGGAAGGGTGGGTGGGTGGGAAGAGGAAGGGTTAAGAGGAAGGGTTAAGAGGAAGGGTGGGTGGGTGGGAAGAGGAAGGGTTAAGAGGGTGGGTGGGTGGGAAGAGGAAGGGTTAAGAGGAAGGGTGGGTGGGTGGGAAGAGGAAGGGTTAAGAGGAAGGGTGGGTGGGTGGGAAGAGGAAGGTTTAAGAGGAAGGGTGGGTGGGTGGGAAGAGGAAGGGTTAAGAGGAAGGGTGGGTGGGTGGGAAGAGGAAGGGTTAAGAGGAAGGGTGGGTGGGTGGGAAGAGGAAGGGTTAAGAGGAAGGGTGGGTGGGAAGAGGAAGGGTTAAGAGGAAGGGTGGGTGGGTGGGAAGAGGAAGGGCCGGGAAGAGGAAGGGTGGGTGTATAGGTGGGTGGGAAGAGGAAGGGTGGGTGTGTGGGAAGATGAATGATGGTAGGGGTGGGGGGGGAGTGGGAAGAGGAAGGATGTGTGGGGAGGGGTGTGTTGTGAAGAAAGAGTGAGTGTGTATGTGATTTGTAAATGATAGTGTTAAAGTGTTAACAGTAAAGTGATGTAGTACATTGCAGGCATAAAGAGTTAATAATATGTATTAATGATCTTAATGATTGACATAAATTGTTGTAATATGCAAATAAAATGTAAATTTGTTTAAAAATGGATGTATTAAATTGCAGTCATGAAAATGTTTTTTTTTTTGTTTAAATAAAGTTTTAATTTGGCGCACATGCGTGTTGTGCATGAGGTTATGGTGAAAGTGATGTCTGCGGAGCGCATACAGAGATTGGCGTGCGGAGCACATTGGTAGATGTAAAAGTATGTACTTGATGTGTGAATGAAGCAATGTTGAAGGAAAAAGAAAGTATGATGGCTATTTGTAGATAAAATCTTGAAGATAGAGAAAGCGGGTGATGTTATAAAGGTAATGTAAATGATAAAAAGTGTAGCGGATATGAAAGAAAGTAAAGAAATGTAAAGATAGTAAGAATGGATAAAAATACATTTTTAGCAAAGCGGGGGTAATATAATAGAAAAATATTATAGCGGCTATGAAAGAAAGAAAACAAATGAAAACATTGTATGAATGGATAATATGAAAAAATACCAAAGCGGGACATAGTGTAATGTGTATGCAATGTACATAAATAAGATTTTCTGCACAGAAATTAATGTAATAATAATATTAATGGATAAAAAAAATACATTGGCAAAGGGGAAGATAGTGCAATGTGTATGTAATGTACATATAGTAAGTTGGTGTGTCTGGCATTGTATAAATGTAATTGACAGTGCGTAGGTGAAGGCTGACATTTAGTAAATGAAATTGACAGTGCGTAGGTGAAGGGTGGACAGAGGTGAGTGTGAGTGACTGTGTAGACAGGGGTGACATGATTGTGAGTTGTTGTTTGACAGGGGTGAGTGTGAATGTGTGTGATGTGTGTGTGTGTGTTACACGGGGTGACAGCGTGAGTCTGAGTTGTGGGATGACACTGAGTGTGTGTGTACAGGGTTGAGTGTGAGTGTGGGGGTGACAGTGTGGGTGTGTGTGTACACGGGTGACAGGTGACAACTCAGGTGACAGCATGACTCAGACTTGTGGGATGACAGTGTGTGTGTGTGTGTGTGTGTGTGTGTGTGTGTGTGTGTGTGTGTGTGTGTGTGTGTGTGTGTAGACAGGGGTGAGTGTGGGGGTGACAGTGTGATATGTCAATTTACCAAGGAGTCCTCAGAGGTTCTGGCCGTATGGTGTCACTGCAAGTGTGTGAGAGTGAAGGAGGTGTGTGTCAGTGATGTCACTGTACCTTTTGACCAATGAGAGTCGTGTGGGAGGCTGACTATGGGAGGGTGTGTGTGTCACAGTGGGGCGTACCTCACAGTGGGGCGTACCTCTTGGCCAATGAGAGTCCGGGTGGCCACGGACCAATCAGATTCACCGCAGATAGCACTAACCTCACTAACCATTCGATTTTATATATTAAGAAGATATATATGTGTATATATATACATATATATATATACATATATATATATATACATATATATATATATATACATATATACATAGATATATAAACACATATAAACATATACATAGATATATATATATATAAAATATACATATATATATACATATACATATATATATATATACATATATATATATATATATACATATACATATACATATACATATACATATACATATATACATATACATACATATACATATACATATATATATATATACACATATATACATACACACATTATATATATATATATATATATATATATATATATATATATATATAGGTTCCCCCTCACATGCACTCTATCTGCGATTGGGGGTGGGGGAATATGCGTTACATGCGCAAATATTAAACACTAACCAATTAGATAACAAACAACAGTACCGATGATAATAAATCTCTCCCTGCAGCTGGTTGAGCCTCTCATCCGGAGAGTAAAGGCATATGGAAGAAAACAGACCTAAAGCACACAGGAGAGATAAAAACAGAACATAGTGTAATCTGTGTAATAGGGAAAAAGTCCTGCTGTGTTAGTCTGCACTTGTACTTACAGAATAGATGTTGAATACAGTCAGAATGATGATCCAATCGGACAGAAGAGGGTCTCTATCCACTTGGTGTAGAGAGTGTGACCAAGCTGCTGGGCTCAGTTTTGAAGGAGAAAAGATCCAAACTGCTGGGCTCCCCTCTCAGATCCAAACTGCTGGGCTCAGCTGGGCTCCCCTCTCAGTAGTGGACGACCAATCACATCAGAGCTGATAAGGAAGAAAGCAGAGAGCAGAAAGTAGCGTTGCGCAAAATTTATTAAACAAACATAAAAGATACATCCGAAGAGGGAACACTCCATGATGACTCCAAGTCGTGTCTCAGTCCTTCTCCGGTCAGAGGGAACGTCCTGCGTTCCTGTTTGCCGGTACCTCTGTGCGCTCCGTGTACTTCCGCGTCATGTGAGGCTTAATCACGTCTATCGAGATTTGGACAGATGACAGTCTCTTCAGTCTGAGCTGTGTTAGAAAACCTCCATGGCTTAGTGTGTCATTCTCCTGGAGGTTTTATAAAAACATTTATAAATGTAGCCATGTCTGGTTTTGGCTACCAGTCTGCTCTCCCTAATAATAATAATAGCATGTTTTTGTATAGCGCTGCTAGTTATACGTAGCGCTTTACAGAGACATTTTGCAGGCACAGGTCCCTGCCCCGTGGAGCTTACAATCTATGTTTTTGGCTTCAAACTCTCGGTGCCAGTCAGTGTCTTTTACTTACTGAGCCACTCCCTCTCCCATACATGTAAGCCCTGGTAACAGTGCAGGCAGTGTCAGGACCAATAGCAGGATATCCTCTCCATAGGAAAGTAATCAGCGGGCACTGCTTGGACAAAAAATGGCAAGAAGGCTGGACTGTGCAAAAAATATAAAAGCCTTTATTGGTTCCCGGCAAACATGGATAAAAAAGGGGAGGAGTCCCCCCTCAGCGCTCTGACGCGTTTCGTCCGCACAGGGACTTTGTCAAAGAGTCTACTTTATTGCTCACAAGCCTGGAGCACGCCAACTGGAACAGACCAATGAAAGAACTGAGTAAGTTTATTTCTTATTCTTAAGCACCCAAGGGGAACAGCCACTTTTAGTGCACTATTTATACATTTGAGGGGTCCCTAGCAAGTTACTTAACCTACTGGGTCAATCCTCTGTATGTTGCCTGGCTGCTCCCATACTAGGGGAGAGTCAGTAGACTAATTTGCTGTTCATCATATGTGTTAACCCCTTATGGTCTGTTATCATGTTGCTGATTTAAATGGACTTCATATACCTGGAGTGAATCTCTGCAGCACAAGGAAATTTGAAGGGGCTCTACCCTTTCATGAGTGTTTCAGTGTCAGGAACAATCTAGGGTTTTCCCCACACTGTAGCAGCTCCCTTGAGTGACAGGGGAGGAGGTGGACCAAGGTCTGTGTTCTGCCCAATCTGGGCTCAGCCTTTGGACCTGCTTCCTCTGTACATAATTGGCTGCAACACCTAAAATTTCTCAGTGTCTCTTCCCCCTTGAAAGATACAGGTACTCACACAAAGGTGTACTGGCATTGGCACCTACTGTCCCCTCCCCTTAGGGAAGCGAGGAGTGAGACCTTACCCCTGACTCCACTAGAGTCAGGGAAGAGCTAGGACTGCCTCAGGTGCCCTTGGCCTGGGGTGGAGGTCCAGGGAACATCCTGAGGGTGAAGCCCATGAAGTGTGCAGTGTATGATCTGACCTGCAATAAGTGTTCCTGCTTTCCAACATACTCCTGCCTTTGTGTGCAAAGTGATGTCTCCACATCCCTGGAGCCTGCAGCAGATGGAGGCGTGTACCTAGAGAGATAAAAACCGGTAATGTACCCCAGAAGCCTGTCCTGTTCTCCCCAACATCACCGCCGAAGACTCAGATCTACTGTGAGCCAGCAGGTATGCACCACCATACACCATGTAATGGCAGGATCTCCCAGAGGGTGGGGGGAAACACTGTTACATAAATAAATACATTTCTATACAAATGTATATGGCCAAAATTAATCAGATCAAATCAACTATTCCAAAATGTTTGGGAACAAATCTTGCTTTCCCAAATCACTCTGGATAATCACTCACTATTAAATTACTCTAAAACCTTAAAGCTCCAGCAGGACCCAACATGTATTCATCTGAATGCTACAAAGCACTTAATACTCAAATTGCAAACATTTAAACAACAACACCAAACTAGGTGAAACATCCAAATTTCAACTCTGCCCTAGTTGGAATAACTCTTAAAACAGTCAAAACAAATCCAGAGGACCCGGCCTTTTATAAACCAAGCTTATTACTCAACCTTAATTATAAAATGTCTCCAAAAAATTGTAATATTGAAGTTGGGACTAAAACTGTTAATACAGATTACACTATGTTTTTTTTTAATCCCTTTTGTGTTATAGGTCCTTTTTCTTTCCAAGTTTATTGCTCAACCTGCTCAACCTTAATTATATATATGTTTATATATATGTTTATAAAAAATAGTACATGATCAGGACGAAGTTATTTTTTCCCACTTTGATCGATTCAGATCACTCATTTTGTAAGGACTAAACATTATATTATATTGCTATTCTTACAACTCTTCTGCCTCTTTAAATACTAATCACATTGACAATAGACCTGCCTGCTTAATAATCCTAGATGCAGAAAAGGCTTTAGGTTTGATATCCTGGGAACACCTGCTTGATTCAGTACTTTGTTTGATCGCGGGATTCTTCATTAAAGCCTTAGAAAGCATATATGCAAAGCCCAAAACAACCCTTTTAAGTTCATCCAAAGCTCCACCAAGAATTACTCTTCAAAGAGAAACCAGCAGGGCTTCCTCTATTGCCCCCTACTTTTTAATCTAGCCCTCAAACCCCTGGCCATATCGTGAAAGGTAACATTACCCAGACTACAGATAGGATGTAAGACCCTCAAAATAAACTTATTTGCAGATGACCAGTTTCTATTTGTTTCACAACCAGAGAAATGCCTTAAAAAAAAAAAGCTGTGGCAGTCATTGGGGAATTCCATTCTCTCTCTCTCTAGATATAAAATGAACTGTACAAAGTCAGAACTATTCTTGTTACATTGTAGGATTGAAGCAGGGATCTCCGGAACTGAACTGCATTCATTTCAGCTCCAGGGACCCCTTCCTTCCAGACACGGCTGGCTTGTTGGCGGTTCCATCTGTGCAGTCGCACCGAGGCCCGCGTTCTCCCCCACAACATTTGAACTGATTCCCGGGGGAGAGCACGAGGCCCCTGTAAGTGCCTCTGATCTTCTCTCCGGCTTCTCCTCTAGTGCATCTTCATTGCGACGACGCAGTGTGATGACATGAAAAGGCGACGTGTTGCCATGACAATGTGACGCCGCAGAGATGAAAACCAGGACGAGATGCTGGAGAAGGTAAGAGGCCCCGCGCTCTCCATGGAGTTTAAATGTCCAGGTTAAGCGGGCCAATAGGAAGCGACAATGGATGACATTACGGTTTCCTATTGGCATAAGAGACATTTAAGCTGCCATTTTGTTAGGCCCACAAGCTATGTGGCTGCAGAGAGACCCACACCCACTACGGAGGTAAGTATCTCTGGTAACAGGGGGATCCGGGAGCTGAAACTGACACAGTTCATCTCTGGAGGACAACATGAAGAGAGAATGATGGGGTGGAAGAGAAATGGGGAGGGAGAGAATGGTGGGTGGAAGCGGGCAGATAGAGACTGCCTTAGAGAGACTTGTGGGGGCGGGGGGATAGAGACTGGGGAGGGGGTAGCGAGAGACTGGTGGGTGGGAGAGAGACTTGTGGGGGAGGAGGGATAGAGAGACAGGGGCGGGGGCAGTGAGAGACTGGTGGGGGGAAGAGACTGGTTTGGGTAGAGGGGAGAGAGACTGGTGGTGGGGTGAGGGGGGGGGGAGAGAAAGACTGGTAGGGAAACTGGTTACATAGACACCAGCTATTGAGCTACATTAGGTCTGCTTATCTCATCCATGGTGTCATATTGATCCCAAATGCTTGGGACCTCCTCATCATCCTCCATGTGTAGCAAACAAGAGGTGGTAATAATGGGCCCACACTATTGCAAATACATTTCTAGCAATATTCTTACTTACCCTTTATTCATCATACTTACCTGCCTTATCGCTCTAAGTTCAGCAGTCTTTGTTAATTAGATTGTAAGCTCTTCAGGGCAGGGACTTCTTTTCCTAATGTTACTTGTATGCCTGACGAGCTTATTCCCACGATGCATTATTTGTTTTTTTATATTATTATGTCATGTATTATTGCTATGCACATTAATGGCGCTATATAAATAAAGACATACATACAATTTTCCTTCTTTGCCTCTAAACATCTTTTCAAACTTTCCAAAAACCTTTCTCACAATATGCATTATTTCACAAGATACAATTTAGTCCTAAACAATACTTGCTATGTTCCTAGTGTCATCTTTTTTTTTTTACAGCGTTTGAAGAGCTTAGAGATGTTCATCAGAGGTTCCAAGCCTGGCACTTCTTCCATATCAAATGTTACCAGAGTTAACACAGGGCCAGTGTCACATCTCGCCACGAACAAATGCCAACCGTGCTGCCCTGCCCCCTCTTCCACACCCCTCCCAGCAGGCAAAACCAAGGGGCGGAACGAGAGAGCACCACCCAAAGGACAGACATGGCGGGATCACATCCCAAGTCGGAAAAACAGTTGGAAACCACAAACGACTCTGAAAAACGCCCTCCATGGTTTAGCTCACAAACAGCACAAGTGGAAATACAGCGCACCGAAGTAAGTTTGGGCTGTAGAGACGTCACTTCTGGCTCTCTCCAATCGCGCCACACATCCGTTGTTGTTCTCCATTTTCTGGGCGTCTGCATGATTATAACACGGGTAACCTGTTGAAGATTTGCCCACTGAATTTACCCAAACATGTGGATCATGTCAACTTTTATTTACTTACGTGCAAGTGAGAATAGATCGGTTTATACTCTGCCTATATTATTCCATACTAACCTGGGTGCGCTTTTGTCTTTATTTTCCCTGGGTTATTCTAAGTTTCTGGTTGGGGAAGGATCACCTCAAAAAAGACAAGCTGCAAGAGGCCTGTAACAAGGGCAAGCCTGATTACAATAGCTAGAGCTGTTAGGTGTCAGCCAGGCTGTGGTTAATCCCTGTCTGGAGGAAGGCAGGACTACCAACTAGCCCAGCTGAGTCTAGAAGGGGGTTTAAAAGGCAAGAATGGGAATTGTTTCTCCTGTCTATGTACTAATCTCACCTGCGTGTCCTTGACCCCTACGGCATGCAGGCCAAATCCCCTGTCCCCTTGATCCCAGGGGACACCAGATCTATATAGACGCCGATAAACATATAGGGAATTTCATACGCTAGGGAAATTAAACTTTGTCCTAGGAAAGCCCTATCCTTTATATTGCTGACCTGCCTTGTGGTGCACCTTGGCTGGGGAAAAGCCTGTTTTTGTTTATTGCACTTTGGCGAATTTAAAGCCTTCATTTATTTTCCCAAAGCGAGCTCTCGTCTTCAACTCTGCACACATCTTCTACAAGGCCATTCAATGATTTCCCTACCCTAATAAAGTCTGTGACGATTGTGTGTTGCATGTAGGGTCACTTGGTTTAGCGCATAGCCAAGGATCATTAATGTTATTCTTCAAGGTGAGAATCAAACACAATAAAAAGGAGTTAAGTTGATTTGGAATAATTGGAAAATTACTATACACTATTTATTCTAGTTTCAATAATGTTATCTCTATTACTACATATGGTTGGCAAATTTAGAACACATAAGTCATTTTTCATTTCAGGGAGTTAATGGATTGCACTACACTGACAATATATTCAGGTACAGTACTTCACACGGACAGGCACTTGTGTTTTCCTAGTCTTCAATAACTACAAATTAATTGTTGAATATACATCACCAGCCTATTTCATGTTTTGCATGAAACAATGTATTGCATAACTATTATTACAAAGAAAGTGATGTTTTGGTTGTTGACATAATTGCAAGGTTGTGCATTATACATGTAATTATTTGCATTGGTTGAATAAGGTGTTTGTTCGCATGTACACCTGGTATTGATACACATCTGATATAGCCCTGTAGGTTTACAGTAAATATCTGCACTATTTACTGTACATGAAATAAGAAGCAGCAACATCAAATTGTGATAAAATTAGAAAATTTTAAATACAGTCAGGATTGAGATTAGACCGCTCGCTTCAGGTCCGGTCACAACATTTCGATGGGGTTTAAGCCCAGACTTTGACTAGGCCATTCTAAAACGCGTAATTTCTTCTTCTGCAGCCATTCTTTTGTAGATCTGTTTGTATGTTTAGGATCATTCTCTTGTAGCATGACCAACTTTCACTTCAGCTTACAGACAGATGGCCTGACATTCTCCACTAGAATCTCCTAACAACGCAGAATTCATGGTTGTGTCATTGATGACAAGCCATCCAGGTCATGAGGCAGCAAAGCAGCCTCAAGCCATCACACTCCCACCACCACGTTTGACGGTTGGGATGAGGTTCTTCTCTTCAAATACAGATTTGGATTTTGCCAAACATGTTTCTCATTGGAGGCCACAGAGTTCTACCTTTGACTCTAGTCTGTCCAGAGAGCATTGTTCCAGAAGTCATGTGGATCACCTATGTGCTTTTTGGCGAAGTTCAGACAGCAGCAAAGTTTTTTTAGAGTAGTTGTTTCCTCCTGGCTATCCTTCCATGAACATCATTCTTGTTCAGTCTTTTTCTGATAGTTGAGTACACTATACACAATACTTTAGCAGGCATAAGCTTAAACATGTTCAACGTATGTAGTTAGAAGCAAACAAGTGACGCATAAGGAGTGCTCCTTTGCAGGTCATTACCCAGAATCCCTGGCTACAGCTGAAGCAGTGTGTGATTCTTAAGTATAGCAAGTTTGTGGACCTGTCTGAGGAATGTAATTATACCCATAAGTGTTCTTTATCATTACAAATGCCAAATAATAAAAAAACGAAAAATGTTCCTTACACGTAGATAACATACGGAATTACAAAGTGCAACTAGATGTTGACTCTGTGAATGGCCTCAAAATAAACCAGATTGGAGAGGGAGAGAGAGAAGGAGAGAGGAGAGAGAGAGAGATTAGACATACTGTAAGTAATAATGTCTCTGAGACAATAGAAAAAGGCATTGAATAAGCGATTAAATAAGATATTGCATACATCGCAGAGACGTCACAGATAATCAAGTTTTCTTATTTATTGTAAGAAATGTACAAACATAAAAATATGCTGGATACATTCATTCCAGAGGTGAACTTTTTTTAAATGTGTTTATGAAAACTAAAAGAACAGTGACTTACACTTGGCTGTTACAGTAGTTCTCTGTGTGCACTTTATCATCATACCGATGTTACGTTATTGCATCTGTTAACGCATGCGTTAAGGAGAACAAACACTCATTGCTTATGTGTTACCATTGTTTCCAATGGTGATGCGATAACATGTGTGGTAATTATCGCACCAGCGTTAACGCTGCAACATGTGCATTAACGTCTGCTTCATCTGTACATCCTACTGTTGCATGCAGTGTCTCCTTCCACAAAACAGAACATTTACACCATTTAGAAGAAATACAAACATCTGTCTTTTATATATTAAAAACAATAGGCAGGTACTTTGATAACAAGAATATTGATGCATTCTTACTACATGTGGTCCACCCTGCCTTTTGAAAATTAAATTGATAGAGGACAATATGTTTTGTTTGTTTCATTTTCTAGTTAGGTGAAGTGTTAAGTAACACTTCTGGGTATTTCTTTTTTTCTAGTACCGCAGCACCACCCTATGCAATGTTTCTACCCCCGATTACTACATCTCAGCTTGCAGAACCGTACGGGGCTTATTCAAGTAGCTCCAAAGCTATTCTCTTCCCATTCTCCATTGCAAATCACTTCTTCTAAACCTCTTCTCTTAACAGCCAATCCCCCCTGGATTGTATGTGCTTTAGAAGCGGTATGACCTGAGCTGGTGCTAACTCTAATGCGAGTCTGATTTATGTGTTTTGCTCTCTCAGCCAAATTCATATTTCAGGCTCTGGATGTAACTCGCAATACCAATCTCGCCAGCCTTTAGGTGGTGTTAAAAAATAAATTAAAAAATGCAAGTTTTTAGAAGTGGTTTGCTTAACGGAGCCACAAGAATAGCAGTTGTGGGCAAGAAATGCAAGTTTGATGATTTTTAGACAAACCGATTGTCATTGCAAGAGTGAAACCACTTCTAAAAAAGCTGTTTAGACGTTGTTTGTACATGCGACAGTGGCTTACAGAATAGCAAAGGATGCCAATCCGCTTCTAAAATGCACTTTAGAAGTGGTTTATCACACTATGGAGCTACTAGAATAGGCCCCTACGTGTTTTTGTAGTGCCAGATCAAGGGAATAACAGTAATTGGCAAAGTGCAGATGATTCATATATTAAACTCACTGATTTTATATGCAGACTACTTCCTTCCCTTCCTTGAAACACATGAGCTAGAAAACAAAGGAGGGCTAATCACAGAACACAAGTCAGTTAGAAAATGTATCTTTCTATTTACAGTACAGGCTTTTCCCACCTCACCTTCTAGAAATGTGTTTTATTTCTAGTAAGAGTTCCATAGAATGTGGACAGGATCTGGACATATGGAAAGTAAACTAACTTTTGGTGTGATTTACTTTACAGTGCTAAGGATAAAGGCAACTTATGACCCATGTGAATGCCAAGCACACCTTTCAAGAATACAAAAAAATGTGAGGAGAGGCACTTTGAAAGCGATGTAGAAATGGTTGTGCAGAAGTTTGAGTGATGAAATAAAAAAGTTGTTTTTATGACATGGGAATCCCTGTAGTATGATGGCATATCTTCATTCAATAAAAAATAGCCCTTTCATACATCACATTATAAACCAGGGGTGGCCAACTCCAGTCGTCAAGGGCCACGTGTTCAGGATATCCCCGCTTCAGCACAGGTATGTGCTGCAGCGGGGATATCCGGAACATCTGGCCTATTGGCGGTTATTGAGGACTGGGGTTGGCCACCCCTGTTATAAACAACAGTAAACCACAGTAGTCCCAAGAAAGATGGAGCGATGCAGCCAACATGTGAGACTACCTTAAAACATGGCAGGCAAAGGAGACTGCGTTGAATGTTCACGCAATGCACAAGATAGGGCCTCGGTCTCCCTCACATCTCACCTTACTATAAGCAGCTTTGACAAAGTTTAAGAATATTGTTGAGCTATTGATCATTATCACACAATGAAATAAAATAACAAACAAAAGTAAATGCAACATTAAAAAGTAAAATTGTCATTCCAAAATGTATGTTATCACCTGAACGGCAGAAAGGCCGGTAATAATGCACTGTATTACTAACCCCTCTGGAACTTAACAGGTTGCAAAACAATTTTTGATGTTACGATAAAAAACAAAAAAGAAATATCTAATGTTTATGAGAACTTCTCCTGATTGTGCCATTTGGCAAATGTAGTTAAATAACCATAAAATCAAATCTCTTTCCCAGCGTGTATGACCGAAAGGCCAATTTCCCCCAGAAACCATATTGGACAGTAAAAATGATATAAAAGCAGTGATTTCCAACAGGGGGGGTTGAGAACCCCTGGGGATACGTAAAAGGTGTTCCCAAGAGTTTAGGCCCAAACAAAAAACAGAAATGGCGCATCCCAGACAGTATAGTGTGTTCCTGAGCTTGTTTTGGAACTGCGCAAGTCCCCAAACTGCGCCTTAATGTGGGTGGTATAGCGGTTAACTACAGCAAGAGCTTCCAAATTATCTCCCCACAATGCTTTGCATACACAGCAGCAAGGTGTCGTGGGGCGTGACTTTGGAAGCTCACGCAGTAATTCACAGCTAAACCCCCCACCCCCCCATGCTGTCTGCACACACGGAGGGGCAGTTTGGGGCCCTCTTCCCAGCCCCCGTCCCCTCAAGTTCAGGACATTATACTGCCTGGGATCAAACAGTTTTATTAGCAATAGTCTTTTGCGCAGGTAATAAGATTGATTAGTGGTTCGCAGAAGTAATGGTTTCTAGCAGGGGGAACACTGATATAAAGCCTCCTATCTGCCTGTGCCTCTGTAAGGGGATCTCTTTCTAGGAGTTTAGCAGAGCCTTGGCAAGTCTGTTCCAAAACCAGATTTTAGTGCACTGGTTTGTATAGTCGCACACGGTAATGAACCGCAGAATGCTTGGATAATCTCTCTTCATGGATTTGTATTTCACTGGAATCAAGCGTTTCTGCCGAGCACCTGCAGGAAAAGAAAAGTATTGACACATTTACATAAAAGGGGAAAAAAGGTCTATTTATACATAGCTTTATACATATATGACCACATACATATAGTAATGTGTATATATAATATATACAAGTCTAGTGGTGAAACTGGCTAAAGTAGTATTGTGACAGGTTCAAAAACTAGAAATGTATTAAACATTCACAAAGCTCTGAACATTTTTTTATATTTAATTATATAAAATATATTGGCTTGCAGATTAGAGCAATAGATATTGCACCAGCTGTTCTTTACTGTAAGGGCAGTGAAAATGTGCCGCCTGCTACCCTTGTATAGACTATGATGGCAGATACGGTTTAGATCAGGGCTGCACAACACGCGGCCCGCGGGCCGCCTGGCCTCTCTGTGTGGCCCTCGATGAGATTTAAAAAAAAAAAAAAAAAAACTTTGAAAAAAAAAAAAACTTTGAAAAAAAAAAAAAACTTTGAAAAAAACAAAATGGCGGCGATTCCCCGCGGTCCCGGCGCGAATCCGCAGGGCCCGCTCCCGCTCCTTGCTCCCTCCCACCACCCCCACCCCCCGCTCGCAACGTGGGACGGAGGGGGAAGTCACAGCCAGCTGAGCTCTTCTGCGGCCGCTCCCCCCCACCACCCCCACCCCCCGCTCGCAACGTGGGACGGAGGGGGAAGTCACAGCCAGCTGAGCTCTTCTGCGGCCGCTCCCCCCCCCTGATCCGAACTTGGATATGTGCAGGGGGGTGAGGTGAGGTGAGGTGCATTGAGGTGAGGTGCAGGGGGGTGAGGTGAGGTGCAGGGGGGTGATGTGAGGTGCAGGGGGTGAGGTGCAGGGGTGATTGGAGGTTCAGGGGGGTGATTGGAGGTGCAGGGGATGTGATGTGCAGGAGAGGGGGGGTGATGTACAGGAGGGGTGATGTGAGGTGCAGGGGGTGAGGTGCAGGGGTGATTGGAGGTGCAGGGGGGTGATTGGAGGTGCAGGGGGGTGATTGGAGGTGCAGGGGGGTGATTGGAGGTGCAGGGGGGTGATTGGAGGTGCAGGGGGGTGATTGGAGGTGCAGGGGGGTGAGGTGCAGGGGATGTGATGTGCAGGCGGGGTGATGTGAGGTGCAGGGGTGATTGGAGGTGCAGGGGGGTGATTGGAGGTGCAGGGGATGTTATGTGCAGGAGGGGGGGTGATGTGCAGGAGGAGTGATGTGAGGTGCAGGGGGTGAGGTGCAGGGGTGATTGGAGGTGCAGGCTGATTGGAGGTGCAGGGGGGTGATTGGCAGTGCAGGAGTTGATTGGAGGTGCAGGAGGGTGATTGGAGGTGCAGGGGGGTGATTGGAGGTGCAGGGGGGTGATTGGAGGTGCAGGGGGGTGATTGGAGGTGCAGGGGGGTGATTGGAGGTGCAGGGGGTGATTGGAGGTGCAGGGGGGTGAGGTGCAGGGGATGTGATGTGCAGGAGGGGGGGGGGGGTAATTGTGCAGGAGGAGTGATGTGAGGTGCAGGGGGTGAGGTGCAGGGGGTGAGGTGCAGGGGTGATTGGAGGTGCAGGGTGATTGGAGGTGCAGGGGGGTGATTGGAGGTGCAGGAGTTGATTGGAGGTGCAGGGGGGTGATTGGAGGTGCAGGGGGGTGATTGGAGGTGCAGGGGGTGATTGGAGGTGCAGGGGGGTGAGGTGCAGGGGATGTGATGTGCAGGAGGGGGGGTGATGTGCAGGAGGGGGGTGATGTGCAGGAGGGGTGATGTGAGGTGCAGGGGGTGAGGTGCAGGGGTGATTGGAGGTGCAGGGGGGTGAGGTGCAGGGGATGTGAGGTGCAGGAGGGGGGGTGATGTGCAGGAGGAGTGATGTGAGGTGCAGGGGTGATGTGAGGTGCAGGGGTGATGTGAGGTGCAGGGGTGATGTGAGGTGCAGGGGTGATGTGAGGTGCAGGGGTGATGTGAGGTGCAGGGGATGATAGGAGGTGCAGGGGGTGAGGTGCAGGGGATGTGATGTGCAGGAGGGGGGAGGTGAGGTGCAGGGGGTGAGGTGCAGGGGATGTGATGTGCAGGAGGGGGGAGGTGAGGTGCAGGGGTGATTGGAGGTGCAGGCGTGTGATTTGAGGTGCAGGGGGGTGATTGGAGGTGCAGGGGGGTGATTGGAGGTGCAGGGGGGTGAGGTGCAGGGGATGTGATGTGCAGGAGGGGGGAGGTGATGTGCAGGAGGGGTGATGTGAGGTGCAGGGGTGATTGGAGGTGCAGGGGTGATTGGAGGTGCAAGGGGAGAGAGTGATCTGAGGTGCAGGGGGGGAGAGTGATGTGAGGTGCAGGGGGGGAGAGTGATGTGAGGTGCAGGGGGAGGAGAGTGATGTGAGGTGCAAGCGGAGAGAGTGATGTGAGGTGCAAAGGGAGAGAGTGATGTGAGGTGCAAGGGGAGAGAGTGGTGTGTGGTGCAGGGGGGAAGAGTGGTGTGTGGTGCAGGGGGGGAGAGTGGTGTGAGGTGCAGGGGGGAGAGTGGTGTGAGGTGCATGGGGGAGAGTGGTGTGAGGTGCAGGGGGGAGAGTGGTGTGAGGTGCAGGGGGAAGAGTGGTGTGAGGTGCAGGGGGGAGAGTGGTGTGAGGTGCAGGGGGGGAGAGTGGTGTGAGGTGCAGGGGGGAGAGTGGTGTGAGGTGCAGGGGGGGAGAGTGGTGTGAGGTGCAGGGGGGGAGAGTGGTGTGAGGTGCAGGGGGGGAGAGTGATGTGTGGTGCAGGGGGGGAGAGTGATGTGAGGTGCAAGCGGAGAGAGTGATGTGAGGTGCAAAGGGAGAGAGTGATGTGAGGTGCAAGGGGAGAGAGTGATGTGATGTGCAAGGGGAGAGAGTGGTGTGTGGTGCAGGGGGGAAGAGTGGTGTGTGGTGCAGGGGGGGAGAGTGGTGTGAGGTGCAGGGGGGAGAGTGGTGTGAGGTGCAGGGGGGAGAGTGGTGTGAGGTGCAGGGGGGAGAGTGGTGTGAGGTGCAGGGGGAAGAGTGGTGTGAGGTGCAGGGGGGGAGAGTGGTGTGAGGTGCAGGGGGGAGAGTGGTGTGAGGTGCAGGGGGGAGAGTGGTGTGAGGTGCAGGGGGGGAGAGTGGTGTGAGGTGCAGGGGGGGAGAGTGGTGTGAGGTGCAGGGGGGGAGAAGGATGTGAGGTGCAGGGGGGTGGGATGTGTGTGGTGTGCAGGGGGGTATTGTGTGTTTGATGTGGAGAGGGAGTATTATGTGTGTGGGTGAGGGGGAGATGGGGGTCTGAGAGATAGATGGGGAGTATCGCAAAGGTTGATAGTGAGGGGTTCTGGGGGAGATATGAGGATAATGATGATGATGATGATGATTTTACCCGTGCGGCCCAATTTTTTTTTCCTTGGAGCAGTTCGGCCCTTCTCGCTTTACGAGTTGTGCAGGCCTGGTTTAGATTGTCTACTTCTCCCTCTACAAGAAGACGCGCAGTGCTCTGGGTCTGCAGATAGTGGGGTAGCTGACATTGACTTGAATGGCAGTTACCGCCATATCAGGCGCTATACCCTGCGTCGCGCTCTGAGGGCTCCCGGACGCAGTTCTATATTGTCATTATACAGTAGTTGGATACTGTCCGGAATTGTAGGAACTAGAGTATGTCATGTAAGTGGTGTTAAGGAAAGTTGCAGGACTCCTTAAATCGGACTATGTAATTTGTTTCCAAAGAACACAGGGGTTGCAAATTCACTACGAGAGATCACAGAGAAATGGTCAGGGAGAGGAAAGCAGAACATTACAACACGTAGATTTAAATCAAAGGTCCCGTTAATCCTTCCGTTTTGTGGGACAGTAAAGATGTTTTAGCCATTATCCCCACCGCTTACATAGCCCAGGGGGATGTCTCCTAAAGACGAACATAACATACAGGGGGTCATTTAATCAAGGTCTCCTGGCTGCAAAATTAGGGTAAACAAATCCTATTGATGTCAAAGAAAAAGTGTTCTTCCTTTGTAAATGTGACAAAGCTTTGTTTTAGCCTTAGTTTTGCAACCCTCAAAGGCTGATCACGGTGTGTGTGTACACGTACGTACATACACATACAGCTATTCATGATTTTGCTGGCGTGACTCTTGGTGCTTTTCCTGTGGACTGCATGACTTATTTTCACACATCCTGGAGCTATACTCCGCGGGACTGACTCCACTATTATCTCATGGCAGCTGAGTATCATTTTCTCTGCTGTTTGGAGCCATTATTTCCTATGGAACCCTTACTCTAGTCTGTTTCATTTGTGCAAAGGGTACTGGCTTTTTGTGACACTCTATAGCCATGTGTCCTACTTGCTTATGTGCAGTCACCACAGGCATTTAATGGATCCATGTTTTTTGACTTATTTATATTATTTATTGCTGTTCAGGGTTTGAGTATTTTTTATCCTTGTCTCCCCTGTGCCTCCCCCTTGGTTTAAGTTACTATTTTTCTTATGTACATTATTTTGTATATAGGTTTATTTATGTCATACCTTTCTTTATGCCCTTAGCTTAGTTATATGCTTTGCAGCTAGGGTTTTTTCCAGGGGAATGTTGAATTATTTAGCTTTTTATGTGTCGCTCTATATAGTTATTAGGCTTATTTTTTAGACACATTTTTTGCTTTTGGTTTATTTTTTAGCATTATTTATTTTTGTAATTTTTAGTCAGTCACAGTCCTTATGTATTTTTGCTGCCTTTAGTGTGTTTATGTTTTTAAATGTTAGTGTTCTTATTGTTCGCTATTAAAATCCATTCCTTTTCTACTCTGACTTTAGTTTCCTAGTCCTTTTGTATTACGTTATTAGTTATCTTGTGCTGTTTTTGGGGATTGTCTTAGTCTTTTGTGTGTTTAATAAATATATTTTATATATACATACATATACATACATATACACACACAAACAAAGACGGTCAACCAATTGTAGGACATTTTCAGTTAAAGCTGATAATGGAAACTGAGCATTATTTTCTGTCCTTTGCTTTTAAGTGGCGCTCCCTGTAACACACAGAGACAGAGCTATGCTACAACTAAAAAAACGGTATCACGCAGGCTTAAAAATAGATAGCCCCAATGGATGACTTTGCAGCATCCTATTGGCCCACCTGACACGTGACCTTTAAAACGCCATATTGTGTGCCCAGTGTTAAGTATCTCAGGAAACAGGGGGTCCCCGGAGCTGAAATAACACTGTTCAGCTCCGGAGACCCCCTGCTTCCCACCTTGGGTAATGTAATAAAATGAAACACACCCACTGTAGGCGTAAATGCCGCTTTAAATTCAGTGTCTCAGCAGGGCTGGGGATTGAGATAAATGGATGGTATGTGAGTGCTTTCAGTACCTATTACTTGTAGGGCAAACATCATTTTGTGCCTCATTATTTCAAGGAATGAAAAGTTACATTTGCCAGCATCCGATCCTAGTCAAAAATCAACATGGTTGTAGAATTGTGCATTTGAAGTGATATGTCTGTGTAATACTCATGTTGGCTGTTTAACGTACCTGGACAAAGGCTGAGAGCAAATTTGGTCTGAAAATCACATTCATTGCTATCCAGATAATCATCGGATATGATTACCACCATCTTTCTACACCTGGGGGGGGAAAAAATGAATTAAAAGATAGTCATCAACACCAAAATCAATGATCCAGCCAGCGTGTCACTTGCAAATTACAACACCCTACCCGTTTCACTAACTGTAGGATTAAGCAAACTTTCCCGTCTCAAAATGTTCTTTACTGTATCTCCTCCATTTCAATCCTATGTTGTAATAGAATAAAAAAGGATAGGCGGTGGAACAGAGCACTCATACCTAGCAGACATGTCAAATCGGGATAGTGGGGCAATCGCACTCGGAGGTGAAAGGAGCAATCCACCCCAATGTGTTTTGTTTTTTCTCATTTTTCTTTTTATTGATTTTCTAACATTGCTGGTAAACATGACAAATTTCAACACATCTTTACAATTTTCCATGTTTAAATTATACTTATATATTTTTTTCTTTTAAGTGAAAAGGTAGAAATCAGATGCGCAAACGTAACTCAAATACACAATTCTTAAATTAAATAATTAACTCACAGAAGGTACAGAACATAACTTTAGTCAGACGCATATTACAGACGTTCGGTTCAGATGTATGGTTCTCCTGTCTTGATACATGTTTAACCTGGTTCTTTTCTCCCTCTGTTTACCTCATCTAGGCCCTTGTGCAATTTGCCGCAAGAGACTCCAGGATGTGTGTGCAAGAGCCTGATATATTTGGTCTTTTTCACTCTGTGGTAGGGAGTCAATATAGGGTTCCCATTTTGTAAAGAAATTCTCAGTTTTTTGTTCCTTATTGGTCTCCGTTTCCATTTTATCTAAGGTCATTAGCGGAGTGGGAAATGTTTTAACTGTTTCCAAGTTTGGAGGGTCATACTTCACCCATTGCACCATTATAGACTTTCTTGCTGCCAGGAGTATAATTTCAGAAATCCTTGGGATTCCTGAGTCCCCATTAACTTCTTTCCACCCCTCCATGTTCTCAAATAAAACCAAATTGAGAGATATATATGGTCCCAAAAAATCAGATATACATGGCCATTCCCATAGGCAGTGTTTTAGATCCGCTTTAATAAGCAGACATTTCGGGCATTTATTTTGATCCTTTTCAATCTGTTTATATTGGATATCAAACGCATAATATGCTCTGTGTAGTCATTTAAATTGTAATTCCCTCCATGTCTCTGATATAATTATTTTCCTTGTTCTACCCAATCCTACTAGCAAAGAGTCAATCTCGGTTATTTCTGGGAAGTCCTTGTTCCACTTGGCTGCCACGGTCTTTATTTCGGATCCAATCATATAATTCAGAGATCGAATATGTAATATTATTTTCAGTCCTAAAGTACCTATCAAAAATGTTGTTTTCTAATATCTCTGTGTTGTTTTTTTTTAACAGGATTGGAACCAAGTGTCCTTCAAAGTTCAACTGCACTATTTTCAGCTCCGGAGACCCCACAAGTTCCAGAGACATTGTTGAAGTTAGCAGTATTAATTCCTGTTTTTATAGGGGATTTCAATGGCCATCCAATAGTAAGAAACCCTCGATGATGTTACAGCTGCCTATTTTGTTTGCCCTAAAGGACATTTAAACGTGGTAGCTTCACTGGTAAGTATTTTCGAGAACCGTAGGGTCCCTGGAGCTGAAAATAGTGCCACCTAGCTCAGGGGGACCACCGATTATCACCCAGAAAAAAACAAAAATGACTGTCGTATTATATATAGGTGGTGCTAGTTAACCAAATGGTTTCTGTCCACAACCGTGGAGTATACAAACTTTAATAAACACACAATATCCCAGCAAGCTCATGAACCCCAAAGCCCAATACAAACTTTGGGACACTGCACACAGATCTATCTTGTATTAAAATCGGGAATAAAATGGAAGTCTTCAATATCTTCATAATATAGCAGAGTATGCGGTTTCTCAAGGTTGCCAATAAATCAAAACTGAGAAAAATACTAAAAGACCAAACAGAAACTCTTGAATTCGGAAACACACAATACATTTAATGGTGTTTCACAGCAGCTTTGATGGTTTGCATTGTAAAATTTAGAATTATTTAACTATTTACAGTAAGCCAAACAAGTTAAAAGGAGTTACAGGTTTACAATCAGAAAATGTAATTTTAAAAGGGTGCAATTAGTCCCAAATTATTTTTGAGACACGTGGGGAAAGTTAATTACTCAAAATATTAAGCAATATATTTTTACAAATTATCAGTTAATTCTCTCCTGGAACTTGTATTATATACACTGGATCAAAGCAATGTCTTTACCAGGAAGATAATAGCAGCCTTTTTTGTTGTACACTTAGGTTGGGCAAACTCTAAGTTGTGAAGTCAGTTTTGTTTTACAGATTCAGTTCCATTTCTTTCCCCCCCTCACCCTCCCCCGAAAAAAGGCTTTCATATCTGGTTTAATCCGAACAAAACCTTCACTGTAGATCCCTTCTGTAGTTTTGTATTTTGGAAGTCTCCTGATAAAACAAATCATGATTCTTTTTTGGAAACGCTTACATATCTTTGTCTAAAACGGCTTTCTAATTGAGCCATGATTTCTGCATCTTTCTACTCTTCGTAGTTAATTAAAATCGAATCTAAACGCGTCTGTTCTTCTGGGATATTGGTTGCTGTGAGGTTCAGAGACAGCTTTTCATATATAATTGGAAAAGTCAAACATCTTAAAATTTACCAAACAAACATTAGAAGTATAAACGTGTTCAATGGCTGTTTTCATTTTATTGCAGATACATGTTGAACTACTGTAGGTTGATAAATAGAATGATGCCATTTTTCGTATGTAGGGATTTGTAGGGTTGTATAGCCCCAACCATCTACCTAGCCCTTCACTGTAGTAATAGATGTAAATAATTAGAAGAACAATTCCTTGAGCATTACCTTTTTTCTATAAGCTCACTGGTGATGGACCACAAACATGTTCCTGGAAGGACATCTCGATCAAAAACACACAGCTTCAGTTTATAATCTGTCTGTTCCAGCTGTCTGATCATCTCCTGCACAAACTCAATATCCCTGGGGCAGTAGCAGATGAAGGCATCAAACAGCTCGGGCATGCTTCCTGCAGGTGAATGGAGAAGACAAGCTTATTGCATCAAAATCTTTCACTGTATCCTCACCTAGGCCTAATAATGTGAACCCTGGAGTGGCTTCCGGCACCTACTACGAAGGCATGCATCTCCGGAAGCAGGGGGTCCCCGGAGCCGGAAATAAGGGGGTTTAGCTCCGGATAACACCTGCTTCAAACCAGTATTACCAAAAAAAAAACCCAGCATGGAATGCCGCTTTAAGATGATGGCTATTGCAATTGTTGCCAATCACAGTCCAACTCTGTACATTGCCATAACGTGCTCATTGGGATGTACAGATGTTGCAGACATTATTACCCTCGTCTACGCAAAATTATGCACAAAATAACGCCTTCTCCTTATCCATTGTTTTCAATAGTGTTGATGTAAAGCAACTAAAAAAGTAAATTATTTCCCCCCTAGGTATGAAGCAGGGGGTCTCCTGAGCGAACCCCGCTCCCTGAGATATTTACATTGGTAGGGGGTGCCCGTATCTCTTCTGTTTAAAGCTCCCGCATCACGCGTACCTTGTTAGGGCTATTACCGGCAACCTCTTCAGATGCCAAGAGGTAATGCTTCTTTAAATAAATCAGTGTTAATGCAATGCATGGCATTATCAGGAATAGTAACATCTGCATATCGCTTATCAAAATGTAACCTTACTAAGTTATAAATCCGAAGTGATAGCCAAGTAAACATGAGCATAATTAATAGACAATAATCCTAACTGTCTCAGATTTGGTACCGCTTTTCCATATATCAGTTGGCTCAATGTCACAAACTACAGCTTCAGCTTGGAGGGTTTTATACATTGTACAGATTGATTTGGGAAGGCACGAGATGACCTAACTTACCGTGTTGAAATGTAGAGCCTGGTAAATGGTGTCTTTTTATTGTTAAACACTATCCCTGATCATTATTCACTAAATTAGGGTGGTCCGATCTCAGTTCTCAAGGGCCAACAACAGACCATGTTTTCGAGGTACTGAATATCTAAGGAAGTTGCCCTAACGATTAAGGTTACATGTAATCAATTACTGAAATCCTTAAAACCTGTCCTGGCTTGTTGATGGCTTTTGCAGATTGAGGTTGGACCACCCTGCCCTGAACCAGTGGTTCTGAAACCCCTCCTAAGGGTCCACTGGCTACACCAAGTTTTAGGAATAATCAACACACCAATACAGGTGAATGTACCAAATGTGCCTATGAACACAATATTGAGTGGGTGCCTCAGAAACCAGGCCTGGCTCCGGGCCCCAAGTGGAGGTTTGAGAAACATTACCCTAAGCCAGGAGTGACCAACTCCAGTCCTCAAGGGCCATCCACAGGTCGAGTTTTAAGGATATCCCTGCTTCAGCACAGGTGGCTCAATCGAAGACTGAGCCACCAGTGCTAAGCAGGGATATCCTGAAAACTCGACCTGTTGATGGCCCTTGAGGACTGGAGTTGGCCACTCCTGTCCTAAGCTATACCATCATTTATAGTGAACATCTGACACGGACGGTCCTAACTATAACAAAAAACAAGAAGCAGGAACAATGCCCTATTATGCAAGTGCAGAGACACAAATAGCTCGACTTCCTTCTCATATTGCCAATATACTGGAAACAGTTGTAGCTATAAATAAGTGCATAGGGGCTAACAGCGATGTTATAGATACTGCAAATATCCATTTACTGAGCCAAAACATTGGCCTATTTACAATAACCCTAACTCCTGCTTTACACTGGAGGGCCTGTTGAGATATATTTTTACTGAATGACCCCATTATAAAACAAATAGTGTACTGTACTAGTTCACCAGGGGGTTTTATGGATGAGCATCGCCAGTACTACACATCATCTACTTAACTGAGGCACAAAGATATACACCTCACTTCTAATAATGAGAATATGTGATATACTGGAAACTGGTCCATTGTATCTATTACAGTACCTAGCGGGCTCACTTATACTAAGCAGCGCTAAGCCGTGCGCCATTTTACGGCACATTTGCTAAAATAGGCTAAAATGTGCCTTACCACTTAGCATCAATTAATATTTAAGGTAGAAGGTGCAAGTTAAATATATCCAGCTATAAAAATCAGTTCTAGCAGAAATTATATTTTGTCAATATTGAAAATAAGCACCAATGTTTGGTTTGGCCTTTCCACAAAAGCAGATGATTTTTTCCCCTCACTCCTATGGAAATGGATTTTAGTAACAATACTGGGAGAAAAGGAGCCAATCTTTCATCTCCCTAAAATCTTCAGATCTTGCTAAAATTTCACGTATCCATATTGATCAGTGAAAAAAAAAGTGTAATACAACGAGACACTAAAACAGTCCTCATCTACTTTGCATTAAAAAAAAACAACAACAAAAACACACACAATATCCTCTCACCAAGAAAATGTATTTAAAACAAGTTAATTAATTATGATTAATAATCATCAATAAGTCTTAATAATTCTACCAAAATCTGTATGGAAATAACAAGAGCTTGCTCCCTAATTTATCGTGCTATAATACGGGGCTCTGTTTATTTCTTTTGTACCAGAGAATAAATCCTACATATAATGATTAGGAAATTATTATTAGGAATGGAGCTGGAGTATTAATTACAAGAACTGCTGTGTCTACCAAATATCTTTATTTAGAATCAGACTTTAGTTTAGATATAAATTAGTTTTTTCTTTAAGGGTTTAAAGAGGCAATCCAAGCGTTTTACTTTCCTTTAATACAGAATTGTAACATGGGGTCTCTGGAGCTAAACCTCATTCATTTCAGCTCCAGGGACCCCTGCTTCTGGAGGTACTTACCTCCGTAGGGGGTGCCAGTAACCACAGGGTTCTCTATATGGCTGCTTTTCAAAGCTCCCGGGCCATGCAGGCCAATAGGAAACCGTGATGTCACCCGGTGCGGCTTTTTATTGGCCCATGTGACGAGGAAGCAAGGTATTCCCGGAAGCAGGGGGTCCCCAGAGCTGAAATCGATGGGGCTTAGTTCCGCAGACTCCCTGCTTCAATTGTATTAAAAAAAAAAACTGGCTTGGATTGCTCCTTTAAGCCCATTTTTACCTACCAAAAAACATCCAGTTATTGGAACGTTGGAAACAGTGTTCCCGGCAGTGTTAGGTGTTCCCATGCATATAGTTGCAAAGACAGGGGCGTCAACAAGACTGCTATTTTCTTAATGAATATAAAGGAACAAACCAATGCTAAAAAAGGCTAGGTTGTTTATTTACCAGTAGGATCGTCACTTATGGTAATTCCTGACTGACTGCTGTCCACAGTCTGATCCTGTATAGGAGGTGGTGAACTCAATTCCTTCTGTCTCTTCAGGTACTTTTCACAATCAGCTTCTAAAATAGAAAGAACACAAATTAGTGTCTCACACAGACTCTTAACGAGTTTGATATGGTCAAACATCCCTAAATTACATTTGCGTATTTTGTCTTTTTTTCCCCCCATTAGCCAATTCTCCGGCCCAAAAACGAAAAAAAAAAAATCCAGATTTTTCAAACGTATTTTTTTACTACGGTAACTTTGCAAACAAAATAATAAATAATTAAAAAAAAAAAAAATCAAAGAAACAAAGACAAACCACCTATTTTTGCAGGATATTCAAATGATGGCGATACATTTGTCCATCTCTAAAATGCATCACTATTTTCATGCAAAGATGCATACATAGGGTTTCTGTAAACTGCGGAACCTTTTGAAATGACTCAGGCATTTAGGTGGTTTTGTTTCACTACCCCTTCCTCATTATTGCTAAAGTTTTTCACACGCACTATTTTCCTCTTTGTTGAATCATGTTTTTGCTGCGTACATAAGCGTGGTATATCCGTTTGGTAAAAACTTATTTTATCTTACATTTAAATAACACAACAAAGACAAAGTTAACTGGAACCTCCAAGAAATATTAACGGGGCTCAAAAGCCATAATATATAAGCATAGCTCTAGAAAGTTACTGTAAAAGCTATGAAACGATCACGCGGTGCAGCACGTGCACTTTCACGATGGCAACAGAAGTGGGGCACCTTCCATCTTCGCTTCTGGCATCCAGGCACGGTCATGTGACCATTTCCAGACTATGTTGCCCCCCCCTCCCGGAGCAGGGGCAGCCTGCAAAACGGGCACCAGAGGGGGGGGGGGGGCGGGCGGCGCTATGCACAGCTGAACAGACAGGGTAGCTGCCTCCCTCCCCGTAGCCGCCTCCTTTCCCTCCTCATTGGCTGACTGCTGCACCACGTGACGCGTCAGCGCTTCTGATCACAAGAAGCTTGCAGCATCGGCCGGCTGACGCGTCACAGCACGCAGCCAGCCACGTCTGAAGGAGCACATGCCGCCGACCGCCGGACGCAGCAGGACCAAAGCCTCTGCGTCCGGTGGCGCACGCGACAGCGGGCCACCAGCTCCTTTCCTCCAGTCTGAAGGTCCCCGCTGGCTCCTTCAGACATGGCTGACTGCGTGCTGTGACGCGTCAGCCGGCCGATGCTGCCAGCTTCTTGTGATCAGAAGCGCTGACGCGTCACGTGGTGCAGCAGTCAGCCAATGAGGAGGGAAGGGAGGCGGCTACGGGGAGGGAGGCAGCTACCCTTTCTGTGCAGCCGTGCATAGCACAGCCCCCCCCCCTCCTCTGGTGCCCGTTTTGCAGGCTGCCCCTGCTCCGGGAGGGGGGGGAGAGGGACTGACGGGGGGGGGGGGGGGGGAGAGGGACTGACGGGGGGGGGAAAGGGACTGACTGGGGGGAGAGGGACCAACAGGTTGGGGGGGGGCTATAATTGCTTCTATAAAATGATATTTTGTATTGGATTACGCTATGGGTGTCCGTTTTCTCTTTACCCTGATTGGTGAATTTCCCTGAGTGACACCGTATGCTATCATATCTGACTGAAGTTCCAGCATTTCACACACCAGAGTCAAGCCCACTGCCACTGATCTCTGATTGATACCACGCGAGTCTCCATTTGAGCAAGTGTTTAGAACACATCACTGCTATAAACTTTATTTGCACTATGTTCCATTTATTTTTTATTGCACATTGAACCTGCGCTCCCCTACACCTGGAGGAAATCAACGTTTGAAGTGGATCCGACAGACCATCCACTTAAAGGGTTTTGAGCTGCAATTTTCATTCTTTGTTTCACAAAATTTTAGTCACTATATGAGTACACATTTTGCACTTTAAAGTTGTTATGGTATATTCCCAAATTGACAGCACTATCATATGCCCTTTATCACTGCGCCGACCTTTTGCACTTTGTTTTCTCAATTCATGGTAATTGTTGTGAGACAGACTAGTGGAAGCGCTAGAAGTAGGTTTTATTGATTATTCCGTGTTCTCATTATGTGATATTAACACAATTTATTTATTTTGATATTAGTGGAGTAGAGTGCATCAAGGGGGATCTTTCTTTCCGCCCTAAAATTCACTCCTCATCCCAGGCAGCACCACTCCAGTTAGTTTACATCCTCAGCTGAGCAGGATCCATCCTCCCCTTCCCTCGCCCATGCTATTCACATTCATTACCAAAGAAAAACCTAGAAAGTAAAACCAGTTCAGATATTAATAGAAAGACATTAGTACAGCAGCTATCACATTCACAAAAAGTTCCACAAATACCTTATTTTACTTCAGTAGGTTTTTTTGCTGTTTGAGAGCTTTAAAACTCTAAGGGACATACTTTCTAAGCAGTGCTATACCATACGTCACCTACCAGCGCGGTGCATGAATAGCCTAGAAGTTGTTTTATAGCATAGCACTGCTTTGCCATACTGTATGGACAGTATGTGCTATATGTGCTATATGTACAGGCCTCAACCCCTCCTCACTGACAATGTTATGCCCTAGGACAGGGGTGCGCAAACCTTTCCCCCAGCGCCCTCCTGCCTGCTCTCCTCCCCTGCTTGCTCCCCCCCCACCGGCATCAAATGACGCCGCGGTATCATGTGACATCCCGTTGCCGAGACGTCACATGAACCCAGACGACGCCGAGTTACTATGGCGACACGTCGCTGAAGATAAGGTAGGAGAAGTTACAGAGGCCTCGCGCGGACCCCCCCCCCCCCCCCGGGCATTTAGTTTAAAAGCCTTGGGGGGGAGAGGCGCTAGATCTCTGTAACCAGCCCAGCTCCGCATGGAAAATCTTGCGCCCCCCAGTTTGTGCACCCCTACCCTAGGTTAAAAGGAGACCGTTCTGAATCCACCCTTGATGCTACTTTTGAAAAACAAGCCATTGGAGAAAAGGAAAGACATTCTTGCAAAAAGTTTCGTGGTTCTAAAAACAAAAGAAAGTGTCTGGACCAGGGGTGGGCAACTCCAGTCCTGAATGGCCACCAACAGGTCAGGTTTTCAGGATAATCCTGCTCCAGCAGAGGTAGTGCAGTCATTGACTGAGCGGCAGTTTCAGAGCACCACACAGCCTCCTCTAATACTGATGAAGGGATATCGTGAAAGCCTCACCTGTTGGTGGCCTTGGGGACTGGGGTTGCCCATCCCTGCTGCAGACTAAGTTTACCTTTTCAGCGCCCCAGGTACGGAGGAATTCAGGCAACCATATATAAATATTTGTCTCAAAAGCAGAATCATTTACTGCAGCAACTCTGGGCAAGGCAAGTTACTGTTTATCGTGGCTAATTTAATCAGATATATGCATGTCCCCATCTCTGTCTCAGAACCACAGAGAGACACCAGATACAGATGTAGCCGGCGTTGGTGCATCCGCTGGCGCGCTTCGGCGGGAGCAATAGTGAGGTAGCCATGCCCCTTTTTCACGTGCGTCAGTTATTAAATGGCTTCTGTTCCCGCTGGCGCGTTGTGCGTGCCCCACTGCTACGCGCCAGCGGCAATAAAGGCAGCGACAGCTGCAAGCGAATCAAATCAATACGTAAAGGTGCAAACCAAGCAATATCCTACGTGTGTGTTTTTTTTTAATAAATCTGTTCTGTAGTATTAGATAATACTACCTTTTTTTTTTCATATTTAAATCTTAATGCCATTTTCAATGTGTTTTAATATACTGAGTAGCCTTTGACTTCTATAGCAGGCTTTAACACGCCGCCCTTCCCCCCACCATTGAAAGATCTTTCCTGTTTGTTATCATTTGTTGCCAATATTCCCAACAGTTTCAGCTGCAAACTGTAACAATAGATGGTTAATGTAGTAATATAAGAATACATTGTAGCTGCTGAGTTACACTGACTGAAGGATTGATTTGAAATTGAAAGGCGGCCATTTGGTGAACCGTGGGAAACAGAATTTCGCTGATCAATCACGGGAGAGCCAATCGATCGGCAGCTTAGGTAATTGAAGTGGCTTGGATTGCCTCTAAGTTAAATTTTTAAAGTAACTTTACTTTCCTTTATTTTAATTGCCACTTAAGCCATTGACATAAGCTCTCTCTAGTGCTAACTGGAACTGCTCCGTTCCCCCTTTCCTCTGAAAGCAGACGCTGCCTTTAAACATGCTACAAAGGTTCCTGACAAGAAGCCGTGCACGGGTTACTGTTACCCACAATGCATAGCTGGGCCAGCTAACAGAAAGAGGTTTACACTACTCCCCATGTATAAAATGTGTGCGTTTGAGACTTATGTTCCAAGAATCCTGTTAAGCAGTGTTCGAAGAGGCTTAACATTTATTTTTTTTAAAAAGTAAAAAATATGTGGTACTTTCCTTAAATATATATATATATATATATATATATATATATAGATAGATAGATAGAGATATATTATATATATATCTATCTCTCGTCAATATATATGCATATATATATATATTTTAATTCTAAAAGTATTTAACATGGTAGGAAACTGATTCTAAACCTATTTTGCTAATATATATTCAATGTTTATGCTTAGAAAGTAAAAAAAAGAGAGATACTTCCTCAAATAAGTTAATTTGTCTTTAAATAGAAAGCGGAACTTTTGTCAGTAAAAGTAGAAATAGCGCACGGAGGACGTAAACAAAACGAGTGGTTCTCCGAATCCCTCAGTCGTACCCTTAGATCCCTGGTTGAAAGAAATGGTTTACCCAGCTGGCAATGTACATACCTATATACTCTGCCAAGTCGGTAAGGATATCATTCCTCTCGATTTTCTTCAGCATTTCCAGCAGTCCCCCGACAGTCGCTCGGAAACACTTTCTCTGCCAGTCTTCCAGTAACGCCGAGGTCGAGCTGGCAGATTTCTCAAAATTCCTGATCTCCAAGTACTCGTAACCCATTTCCTCGGCCAACCGAGTCCAGTCGGAAGCCACCACAGTGACCGGGTTGAGGTACAGCGACAGCTTGGATCTCACGTTATAATTCAAGGCGACAAGTGGGATGGAGTTCATATCCACACCTTCTAGGCCCCCTCCGCATGCCATGGCCAGGGTGTGCTACCAGGAAGGGTCGAGCCTCTTCAACTCTCTACACGTAAGATGGGGTTCAAGCTCTTTTGATGCATGTGGATTTTCGGACACCTGCCCATCCAATTATTTTAGAAAAAGTTAATTTCTTGTATCCCACATGGTCCCTGGTTCTGAAATGAGAAGTCATATTTTCAATACAAATCATTAATTTACACAAATGCTTGTTAGCATGCTTTTTAACTTGTTTATTAATGACCTTGAGGTTGGCATCAATGACACTAAATTGTGTAAGATAATAGAATAAGAGCAGGATGTAACTTCTCTCAGAAGGACTTGGAGAGACTGGATACTTGGGCAGGATAATGTCAGGTGAGGTTTAATACAGATACATGTATGGTTATGCATTTGGGAAGGAAGAATAAACAGGCGACTTACAAATTAAATGGGGATACATTGGGGGAATCCTTGATGGAGAAGGATTTAGGGGTGCTTGTAGACAGCAGGCTTAGCAATAGTGCCCAAAGTCATGCAGTAGCAGCAAAGGCAAACAAGATCTTATCTTGCATTAAACGGGCAATGGGTGGAAGGGAAGTAAACATGATTATGCCCCTTTATAAAGCATTAGTAAGACCACACCTTGAATATGGAGTACAATTTTGGGCACTACTCCTTAGAAAATACATTCTCTAGTTCCATAGAGTGCAGAGAAGAGCCACCAAATTAATAAAGGGGATGGACAATCTAATTTATGAGGAGAGACTAGCTAAATTAACTTATTTACATTAAAAAAGAGGCGTCTAAGAGGGGATATGATAACAAATACAAAAATATTCAGGGACAATACAAGGAACTTTCAAAAGAACTATTCATCCCAAGGGCAGTACAAAGGACTTGGGGCCATCCCTTAAGGTTGGAGGAAAGGAGATTTCACCAGCAACAAAGGAAAGGGTTCTTTACAGTAAGGGCAGTTAAAATGTGGAATTCATTACCCATGGAGACTGTGATGGCAGATACAATAGATTTGTTCAGAAAAATGTTGGACATCTTTTTAGAAAGGAAAGGTATACCGGGATCTACCAAATAAGTATATATGGGAAGGATGTTGATCCAGGGAGTAATCTGATTGCCAATTCTTGGAGTCAGGAAGGAATTTATTTTCCCCTTATGAGATATCATTGCATGATATGACACTGGGGTTTTTTGTTTGCCTTCATCTGGATCAATAAGTAAGTATAGATATAGGATAAAGTATCTGTTGTCTAAATTTAGCATTGGTTGAACTTGATGGACGTACGTCTTTTTTCAACCTCATCTACTATGGAAGTATGTAGCAGGGCCAGACATAGGCTTTATGGGACCCAAGGCGGCAAGCTGGCAGCCCCTCCCCCCCACCACATGTTAAAAAGTTAAAGGGACTTGCCTTGATGAGCAGCCCTCCTCCGGCAGCTTCATGTAGCCATAAAAATCGCCGTCACGTTGCCATGGCAACGCGGCGTCATATGACGTTGTCACCATGGCAACGCGCCTCTACAGGAGGAGGCCCGCTCCGGAAAAGGTAAGACAGACACAGAGACACCCCCCTCTCTCTGCAGGTCCAGGGACCCCCACGCTCCCTCCTTTTGTTGGCGCCCGGATCCAACTTCCGACCAGACCCCCCCCTCCCGTCAGGTGAAAGTTGGATCTTGGCGCCGACAGGAAGGAGAAGAGCAGATGGAGCATGGAGCCCCCAAAAGGTGCGGGGCACCATAAGGCCGGCCCTGCAGTTGTTAGGTCAATTATAAAACTTAATCCACACACCTGGTTTATCAACAGACTGAAATATGTCACCATAAGTAAAATGAAAAACCTAGAAATTTACACCGATGAGATCTCTTCTTAAATCTTTAAACAAGCAGCTATGGTAATGGGTTTCCTTATTTGTACACAAAGCAATTAATCTGAAGCAGCGGTACAACCAATTAATACAACATTAAAATATAAAGTGAAATCATTTATGAGTCGAGCATTAAAATAGCAGATAATACATAAAGGAGAAGGAGCGGCTCAGTGAGTGAAGGCACTGACTCTGATAACAATGACACCGAGTTTGAATCAGGGGAACCTGGTTCAATTCCTGGTGTCAGCTGCTTGTGACCATGGGCAGTCACTATATCTCCCTGTGCCACAGGCACCAAAATCATAGATTGTGAGCTCTGCGGGGCAGACACATCTGTAAAAATTCCTGTGCAGTTGTGAAGCACTTTGAGTCCCCTTGAGAGAAAAGTGCTTTATGAATTAAAGTTGTTATTATTATTAATAATAATAATAATAAGATAAACCCTTTTTAACGTCTTCGCTTGGAAACTTTTCTATTTCTTAAATACCCTTGCACCTTTTCCTATTGTTTTATGTCTGAAGCACTTATTCCCACTGTGTGATAATATCATGTTATGTGTATTGCAAAGCGCAATGTACCTGGGTGGCACTATATAAAAAGAGCTACATACATAATTACATGTGCAGTGACCTCATCCTTCCCAGTCCTCACTGTGTCAATCCCAATCTTTCATTCAGGACTCCTGTCTTGTAAACACAATCTGCTCTTCAAGGTGTTTCAGGGGCCACACTTCATGTACAGTATTAGGCAACAAACAAAAAAACATTTATAATATACATATGTACATATAGACCAGGCCTGCACAACTCCAGTCCTCGAGGGCCGCAAACAGACCAGATTTTCAGGATATCCCTATTTCAGCACAGCTGGCTAAATTAATGGCTCAGTCATACTGAGCCACATAATTGTGCAAACAATGTCTTGTATATAATGTATACCCTTTTCACTTATGTAACCATGTATTATTTGTCATTTTAACTCTATGCCCAAGACATACAGGAAAACGAGAGGTAACTCTCAATGTATTACTTCCTAGTAAAACATTTTATATAAAAAAAAAGGAAGGACAAACTGTGCATACTGTATAAGGTTCCTCAAAACTATTTTACCACTAACGCAATTGTGTACGGATTCTAAAATCCTCCAAAGTGTGTAATTACCTTGGAATCATTAAACAATGTAGATGTGTGCTTGGTTGCGATACCCTTTAAGGGACCAAAAACCTAGAACCTACAACGTATCTAGAGTCAATTTTCTTCAAGCCACAAGAACTACAACAAAAAGGTGAAAATATTTATATTTGTCGAACAATTTTTAAAAAGTTCAAACCCCCATATAACCCATTACAACACACCACTCCCAGTAGCTTAGTTTGGGCCAGTGTAGGGCTGTCCCTTGTGCCTTTGCTGGGGCTCTGGATGGGCACTAGTTTGCAGCCTACTAGATGGCAGTGTGCCTGCGGATCTGCACTACTGGGACATCTCGTGAGTTCTCGGGCTGAAGAGGTGACACAGGGAACTTTATGCACTTCACTGCTTAGTGTGAACGAACGCTTGGCCACAGAGCACGCAAAAGAATGATGACAGCTGCCAATGCACTGTGTGATTCTGGGAAAAGTCACAAACCACATCCTCTATATTGAAGAAATGTGTTTTAAAGCCGGTCCCAAACCAAGCGAATAATTCTCTATATTATGAGAGATTATAAACGCTTTGGGTGGGGACTCATTTTTCACAAGGGTTATGGTCCGATCAGTCCCATCCAGTGATTAGTTTAATAATAGGCTTAATATAGCTGGTTGATCCATTAAAGCAGCAAACCCCCCTACACCTCTCACCCACGAAGCCTATGAGTGTAACAATATAATATTAGAATCTTGCCCCCTCAGCGTGTCGTGTGGTGTTTTTTTTTTTAATGTTTTGTTAGCATTAAAAGATAAAGTTCCTCATCTCTAGCTTCTGGGGTTACCATGGTAACCCTGAATCTGCGCTGGGCTCTGGAGAAAGCTTCATTTAAACCTTCCAGACACTTATTTTAAACATATCTCCAGAACAAAACATCAGCTAAAAATAAACTCAAAACAGCTTTGGAAAGGGCAAAAATTGATCTTTAAAAACACAAGAAAAAATAAATAAATAAAAAATAGGGTTTACCGTGGATCTCTACTTTAACCCTTTCGTAGCAGGTTAGCACAGGGTAGTGTAAGAAATTAATAATGCCACATACAACGGAAGAAGATCACACATCTAATGGTGAAGGTGTAGTCAGACAATGTATTGTGTATTAAGAATAAGACGAAAGTACGGTATTAGAGCACTCCAAAATAATTAGATAAGGAATTTGTCTTTAAATACCAGTACTCCCGATTCTTAAGGAATGAACTAGGAGGAAGGGGTACGCACTTTGGATTTGTTATTTTGAAGATTTTGTAACAATCAAGAACACCGTTGTTTCGGCTGACAAGGCAGCCCTTCACAAGGACATGGCCACGAGATAGGCTGCCGTGTCAGCCGAAACATCGGTCTAGCCATGTCCTCGAGGAAGGCTGCCGTGTCAGCCAAAATGTTGGTCAGGCCATGTCAACCGCAACGTCGGTCTGGCCACGTCCTCGAGAAAGGCTGTTGTGTTAGCCGAAACGTCGGTCGGCTTGATGGTTAAATAAATCTTCAAAATAGCAAATCCGAAGTGTCCACTCCTCCCTTTTATGTATATTGAGACGCACCGCCATACAACATCTCTGGGGACGGTATGGGACATTTGGTCACGGATGTTCACCGCCCCACTTCGCTGCAGACAAACCCACCACTGCAGCCGATTTGCGGCTAGAATCCCCGCCACCATCCACTTCTAAAGGTAAGTTTTATTACTGGTTAGGGTTGGGGGTTAATGTAACGTGTTTTAGCGGCTAGGGTAGGGTTTTTAGGGCAAGGGTTCAGGGTTGGGGGTTTACTTACTTTAGCGGCGGCAAAGTGGCCAGTGGTGGAGTGAGTCAGAATGAAGTGCTGGCGGCCATTTTGCCGCGGCAAAACACCACAACAAAATGTCATAGACCGTCTGGGCATGTATACCCTTCCTCGGCTGAAGATCGATCATTTAGTGGAAGTAGTAACCAACAAGTAGTTGATATGGTACAGGCTTTCGAACCTGTCGGGGTCCTTCATCAGGTGTGGCAGAAATACAGAATATTATATACGGTGTGTGTAAGAGGGATGTCTGGTAACAATGGAAGTTTAAAGGAAGTAGGAAATAAGAGAAGGTAGAAACGGGGAGCCCAGTGTGAAAATTAACAGTAGACACTGAAAAGGTTAGCTGCTGTATAATTTCTTGAAATTGAGTCTGTAAATGTACTTCATCCAATGGGTACTTACATGAGTGCAAATAGCTCTCTGCCCCACTCAAACTCAGCAATACTCCTTTATCTTACACATTACACAGTTGTGCAATCAGCAAAGCATAGTTGAAGCAAAACGCAAATTATATAGATACTAAAAACCACAAGTGGCTGAAAAGCAGCATGTCATTTTGTTATTAAGCCTGCTCCCTAACCATACTCAACTACTCCTCACCTGCTCCCTAACCATTCCCCTACTCACTCATTTGCTCCCTAACCATACAACTACACACTCACCTGCTCCCTAATCATACTCACTCATCTGCGCCCTAGCGATCTTAACCTGCTGCCCTGCTCCCTAACCACACACTCACTTACTGCCCTGCTCCCTAACCACACTCACTCACTCACTCACACACTCACTCACCTGCAGCTCAGGATCCTGTGATGAGGAAGCCTCACCCAGCACTAATATACAGTGAAGTGAAACTGTGCAGACCTGGTCTCAACCATTAATACAAGGAGGGGGGGGGGGGGCGAGGTGACAATAACTATAAGGATATATTGACTCCCTATTTCTAAGCTTGTTGGCATCATTACAGTTATTAAGAAGAGGAAAGTTATGATTCTGCATAGGATTGCTGTGATATACTATAGTTGGGGGTTATGTACACCCCTGCTGTAGCGAGAGAAATAGTTTGAGCCCAGTTGCAGGAAGTGGGGAAATAGAGTTTGCGTAGCTGTGCCTGGGAAATGATGCATGTGAATGATTATTACATTGTTATGATGGGGGCTGGGCTGTCACAGATTACAGTCATTATTCAGCAGTTGTGGGGTTTTCCTTCAGATCTATGATAGTGCTTTGGAAAAAGCTCTGAACTTTGTACAATGTATTTATAATAGCATTACAAGCCAGCATCAGGACTTTTGTATAAGTTTATGTATTTATTTATTTATAAAATATTTTACCAGGAAGTAATACATTGAGAGTTACCTCTCGTTTTCAAGTATGTCCTGGGCACAGAGTAAGACAAATAATACATGGTTACAAGTACAGTTACATAAATGAACAGGGTATACATTATATACAAGACATTGCGTGCACAGTTAAAGAAAATATATTATGAGCGTATGTATGTATGTCTTTATTTATATAGTGAACAAAGAGGAGGGTCCAGGGCACTACGGATTTGTAGAAAATAAATTTATTCTAGGCACACAACGTTTCGAGCTGTACAAAGCTCTTTCTCAAGTGACTGGCAAAGAAACAACAGAAATGTCCAATATATATAGTCCAAACATAAGTGATTAACTCAGCAACTCCCCTTCGTTACCCCATGTGATACCCATAGTGTCCTGATTGCACTTCCACATTGCACTTTAATCAGATGACATCATTATCCTGGGTGTGCTGTATCCACATCTCCTGATTGGTTAATCCTTCCTTCTTCCAGCCCCTCGTGTTTGTAGCCTGCTGCGTGTCCGCGTCGTATCCTTTGTCCTCTTGTGTCACTCCCGTGAGGTCACATCCAGCGCCATGTTCCAGAACTCAGTCCTGAGAATGGCTTCTCCTTGCGATTGCGCATGCGCAGTGGTACTTCCGTCGTCCTGACGCGTTCACGGGTCGCTCCCGTGACGTCATCAGCATTGTATGCCCGAATCCAATCCTGGCTTCTTCTGGCCACTGCGCATGTGTGAAATTGGACATTTCTGTTGTTTCTTTGCCAGTCACTTGAGAAAGAGCTTTGTACAACTTGAAACGTTGTGTGTGCCTAGAATAAATTTCTTTTCTACAAATTCGTAGTGCCCTGGATCCTCCTCTTTGTTCATATCTACTGAAATCACACCTGACAGGTTTTTTCCCTGAACCACGGAGCACCGGTACCTCTAAATCTCAAGTATATTGCTTTTATTATATACATTCAGGTGTGCAGACATAACTCTTTATTGTATTTATTTATATAGTGCCATTAATGTATGTACAGTAGCCCCTTCTTTATTTCCTCCTAGGGTCCCCTCACGATTCCCTTTATCGCTGCGGGTGCCGCCAGAGGCTGTGGTTATACCGCCGTAGGCAGGGAGCTGCAGGGAGGTTGAGGCAGTGGCGACTGGGTCGCCGGAGATCCGCGGCGGCTCCCGTGTGCAGGGTGCCGCCATGTTCAGCCTGCATGGGCAGATGCAGATGGGTTGCGCATGCGTAGATAGGTTCCCCAGTGAGGTGGCCATTTAAGAAGATCGCGCATGCGCAGTGATACAGCGAAAGGCAGCCAATCGGAGAAGGCTCCCAGCAGGGACTACATGTCCCATGAGCATTTGTTTAGGTCAGGTGGTCCAGTATGGCCAATAGGGCTGCAGCTTTCCCCTGGAGTGGAGAGTTGATACATTTGGCGCGCTGGAACCGCGAGTCAGTCGAAGCTGGGACAACAGAAGTGTAGGGTGAGCAGGTGCAGGGTGTCTGTGGCCCCTGCACTAGGTCAGAGACCCCATGATAGGCCCCAGCTAGGCCTAGGGTGACCAAAATTTTGTAAATGAAAAACCGGACACATAAAAGAAATACAACAAATGACATTACTAAAAAATGAATATTATAGTGATATTTAACTAATAGTGTCACCATTGATGCTGTATTATTCATTCTCTACCTTCTCCCCCATTCTCTCTCTACCTTCCCCTCCATTCTCTCTATCCCTCCCTCCAGTCTCTCTCCCTTTCCTTCCCCCCATTTTCTCTCCCCCTCCCCCATTCTCTCTCAACCTTCCCCTCATTCTCTCTCCCCCTCACTCCAGTCTCTCTCCCTTTCCTTCCCCCCATTCTCTCTCTCCCTTCCCTCCCCCATTCTTTCTCTCCCTTTCCTTCCCCCATTCTCTCCTTTCCCTCCCCCTTCCCACTCACTGTCCCTTCCCTCCCCCATTCTCTCCCCACCCCCATTCTCTCGCTCTTTCCCTCCACTCCTCCATTCTCTCTCTCACTCCCCTTCTCTATTCTCTATCTCCCACCATTCTCTCTCCCGCCATTCTCCCCCCCCCCTCCTCCATTCTCTCTCTACCCCCCATTCTCTCTCTGACCTACACAGCCACTGACCAGCACAGCCACTGACCTGCACAGACACACAGCCATAGACCTGCACAGACACTCACACACACAGACAGACCAGCACATACACAAAGCTCTGACCTGCACATACACTCACACAGCTACTGACCTGCACACACTAACACACACACACCGCCACTGACCTGCACACACACACACACCGCCACTGACCTGCACACACACACACACACACCGCCACTGACCTGCACACACACACACACACAGCCACTTACCTGCACAGACACACACAGCCACTGACCTGCATAGACACACACACACACACAGCCACTGACCTGCACAGACACACACACAGCTACTGCCCTGCACAGACACTCACACGGTATTAAATCAGAAGGTAACACCATTTACAGGGGAAGAGATGGCAGGGAGGTGTGGGTGACAGCAGGTGTGTATGTATTGGTTCAGGCTTAGGGGAGATCCCCATCAGCAGGAAGGAGTAGATAGAGGGTGTGAATAGAGGATTTGTGTGTGCTTTTTACTGAGGGGTAAAGAAGTTGTTGGGAGAGATGTGTATAAATAAATGTGCAGTGGGGAGGTGGGGAAGTTGGAGAGAACAGAGACATTCACAAAGGAGTGAGGAAACAGTAAACAGAAAAAGCAATAGAGAGGGTATAATGAGATGCAGGAGGAGAGACAGTCCAGGTATTGGAGAATAGAAAGATTTTACATATTCACAGCATTTACAAAGTCAAGTTCTCACAGTTGCAAAGTTGTTGTTGTTGTGCAGAGTCCAGGTCTTCCTCGAATCTTTACCTCCAATTCTAACTCCAAAATTAACTCCAGACACTTTAAATGTGACACTGAAGATGTGACTCAGCCGTATGGCTCAAAGCCAAGAGAGACTGCCTTAAATAGTGAAACACGTTCACTAACAAGGGAGGGGTCTGCCCATTCAGCTCATACTAAGTAAGATGTTAATTTGATTAAAGTTCTATCAATTAATAGATGAAATCAGCTCACACAGACATACCAGGTAAAATGTTAATTTGATTATTCTTAATTGATGGTTCCTAAGTATTTTGCAGGCCCTATTATCCCATGCCCTAAAAAAGTTTACAATTACAGTACATTTTAATACCTGACGCCAATAGGGGCAAAGTGACTTTCCCAACGCGCATCTTTCAACAGGCCCTCTACGTGATAGAGACATAAGTTATCGGAAAGACGTAAGGGACCTCAATATGTGCAGCTTGGAGGAGAGAAGGGAGAGGGAGGATATGATAGAAACTTTCACATATATATGAAGGCACAGGAGGGAAGCATATTTCAGAGAAAGAAGTATTAGAACAAGAGGTCATCCTCTGAAGATGGCGAGTGGCTGTCACCTGGGGATATGTGGGGTAGTACTATTGCATGGAAAGGGCAGTGGGGTCATGGAATAGCCTCCCAACAGAGGTGGTACAGATGTACAGACGAGACAACGAGTATTCTAAAGCTCGCCTTAAACTAGCCCGGTTACATGCTGGGTACATGCTGGGTGTAACCTGGCTAGTTTAAGGCAAGTTCAAACTGAATGGGACTGCCAGGGACCCCTGCTGTGTTAATCCGATGGGCCACTAGTCAATGCAGAAATGCATTAAACTACCCAGGTTACACCCAGCATGTACCCAGCATGTAACCGAGCTAGTTTGTGTGACTAGCCCATTGACCCATCAGATTAACACAGCAGGGGTCAGTTTGAATGGGACTGCCAGGGACCCCCTCTGTTAATCGGATGGGCCATTAGTCAATGCAGAAATGCCTTAAACTAGACCCAGCATGTACCCAGCATGTACCTGGGTCTTTTTGGCGATTGCCACTGGTTTGTGTTAGAATAACCGTCGGCACTACAGTAGCAGCCATTATACTCCCTGTGGCACATTGCAGCAGGATATGCATAACATGCCCGCTGAGAGGCTGCCAATCCAATCAGATGAGTACAAGAGGGGGTTGGTTGGCTTATTGGCTATTGTAACAACAGGTGTGTGCCAGTAGCTCATCGTTCAGGCCTTTGCCAATAGGCACCAAACCCCTCTTATTAAGAAGCGGGTCCCGGTTGGATTAGATATCACTATTGTAACCTCCTGCTGTCCGGCCTTCCTGCCTCTCACCTGTCTCCCCTACAATCTATCCTTAACGCTGCTGCCAGAATCACTCTACTCTTTCCAAAATCTATCTCAGCACCTCCCCTGCTGAAATCCCTCTCCTGGTTTCCTATCACACACTCAATTCTCCTCCTCACTTTTAAAGCTTTACACCCTTCTGCTCCTCCTTACATCTCAACCCTAATTTCTCATTATGCACCACCCCGACTCTTGCGTTGTTCTCAAGGATGTCTTCTCTCTACCCCCTTTGTATCTAAAGCCCTCTCCCGTATTAAACCTTTCTCACTGACATCCCCACACCTCTGGAATGCCCTTCCCCTCAATATCCGACTAGCATCCTCTCTATCCACCTTTAAGACCCACCTCAAAACACACTTGCTTAAGGAAGCATATGAGTAGCTCCATTGCTGATAATTAACACCTCATACATAAAGCTTGGCCCCTTGCAGACACACTTACCAGAACGCCCTCCTACACTCTCTGTACATTCTTCCTACCAACTAATTAGATTGTAAGCTCTTTGGAGCAGGGGCTCCTTTTCCTAAATGGTACTTTTATATCTGAAGCACTTCTCCCCTTTATGTGTAATTTATATTATTTGTTATTTATAAGATTGTCACGTGTATTACTGCTGTGAAGCGCTATGTGCATTAATGGCGCTATACAAATAAAGACATACATACATAAATACTCCATGCTCTTTTTTTAAGCAAAGGTGCTTTAAACAAGTGGTCCATCTGAGGATCATTCTGTACGATGGATCAGTATTTTAATATTATTTTTTCTAATGTTTATTTATTTATAAAATATTTTACCAGGAAGTAATACATTGAGAGTTACCTCTCGTTTTCAAGTATGTCCTGGGCACAGAGTTAAGATGACAAATAATACATGGTTACAAATACATAGTTACATAAGTAACTTTATGGCTTGTATGTTCTAAGTATGTAAGAATGGAATACCCCCTCTATATGTTTTTTTAATGGATTGTAACAAATCCTGACGTGATGTGGTATTAACCGCAGTTGTTGCTTGGTCTAATGTCTTGTTGCTATAGCCCCTCTCTGCTATTGCTAGCTTATCTGCTGCTGCCTTTCTCCTCCCATTGATTTTAGTCTTTAGACGTTAACTAGTATTATCTGTATTTAATATGGGTGCCTCCCTCTTTGCTAAACTCCGCTTTCCCCCACTCCATCCCCATGACATAGTTTTTTCCACACGCCTATCTATCTATTCTGTACAGTCCATTATCTCTTGCTTGTCTCTCCCCGTTACCTCCCAGTTTCCTGCTGGTGTGTGTTGCATTCATGCACAAAATGTGCAGCATGAGGCTAGACCATAACAGACAACAGACGTCAAGAAGACAGAATGGAAGTAAATCTCCAGAGAAGCAAAACATCTCTCTCAACTGTCCCTCCTTAGATATCAAATACATGATTTAGGTACCAGCTGTAGGCATGGGATACAATGGAAAGAAGATCCCCTCTTATGCACGTTATCCCAAAGGAATGCGGAAGATATGGAAAGAAGAATCCCACCTTATACATGTTATCCCAAAGGAATGCGGAAGATAAAGAATGTATGGGAAAGTGATCATGTGGGGAAAAACGCATGTGCAGAATGAGATATGAAGGATCTAGGATTCATGCTTTTTACGCTTTATAAGACATTGTTCCCTGTCTAAAGGTTTTGATGGAAGATCCTATCATTAGCTACTGAGTCCAGCAGGGAGCTGTTTAATCTGCAGTCTGAAGCAATTAATCAGTCTCCACCTGGCTCATTAGCATACTTTAAAAACCTTGCAGTAGGAACTGAAGGGAGATCTCTAGTCCAGGGAGACACCCTTGACTGCTGGAGAGATCACGCAGGAACTACTGCTTTCTGACCCTGGAAGGTACAGTACTGGACCATGGACCGCTGTGCAGAGAAGCCTGCATGTGGACTCTTCCCTCCCTTCCACCCCCTGCCTAGCCAGAGGAAGCCGTGGCCCGTAGGTAACTGACCTGCACTTTGAACTATTGTATTTTGTTGTTGGAAAGGGGCATAGGGTGTTTGCTGGTGTAGTAAGTGCTCCCTATAGGAGGTAGGTCTGTTTTATTTTCCCCTTAACCCTGTTTTTGCTGGTCATAAGCTGTTCATGTTTTCGAAGTTTCAGGCTAATAAAAACAAATTTGATTGTCTTAAAAAAAGTCTCCTGTTCTAAAAAACCTCTGCACACATCTCCTACAAGTGTGCGTGTGTGTGCATATGTGTATATATGTGTGTGTGTGTGTGTGTGTATAGAATCCACTGCACAGTCGGCACACCATATGCAAGTAAATAAGTTTTGGTGCTTATCCCATAAAGCAATAACAGACCATACGATACCGGTTGCAACACGACATCAAGGGACAGCACGCAGGTAAGTAAATCAAAAATGTTCTATATTTGATAGAAGACACAAAAACCGACGTTTCGGTCCCCCAGTGGGACCTTTCTCAAGGTGGTGCTATATATAGTTTTTGTGTCTTCTATCAAATATAGAACATTTTTGATTTACTTACCTGCGTGCTGTCCCTTGATGTCGTGTTGCAACCGGTATCGTATGGTCTGTTATTGCTTTATGGGATAAGCACCAAAACTTATTTACTTGCATATGGTGTGCCGACTGTGCAGTGGATTCTATACACACACACACACACACACATATATACACATATGCACACACACGCACACTTGTAGGAGATGTGTGCAGAGGTTTTTTAGAACAGGAGACTTTTTTTAAGACAATCAAATTTGTTTTTATTAGCCTGAAACTATATATATAGAGAGAGAGAGAGAGAGAGAGAGAGAGTAAGGAATCGGGGGCCACGTCCCTTGCGGCGTGACCCCTCCTTACCCACTACCAGTACTGCAGCGGCTGCTGCCCCTGCCCCCCGTCGCTACCCATGCCACCGCCCAGTGCATACCTTGAACTCTGCCGTCGCCATCTTGGATTCTGGCACTGGTGTTACAGACCCTCAGCTGGGCTCTACTATTTCCTGGTCTCTCAGCCATTCACGAGCAGCTCCTCGACACGCCTCCGCCATGCCCCTCGTTCGGATTGGTCACTGTCGCTTTAAATATCCGGCTGTGACTTCACTTCCTTGCTCTGCATAGCTCCTTGCTTCCTGTGTAGCCTGGATACTGTGTCGTGCTCCTGTTTGTCTTTTCTCCTACAGATTTGAACCGGCTTGTCTGACTTACCCCTCTAGTTCCCGACTTCAGCTTACCCATCACGATTCTTACCTCTCAGACCCTTGGACACGGAAACGGATTTAAACTACGGAACTCTCTATACTCCTGAACTCGGCAAGTACAACGACTATTCTAAATCTTAACCCAGGCCTGGCCACGCTACAACCACATCCCGGACCCGCTCCCTCTGCTGTCGGTGTGTATATTCAACGTCCCACCTCAGTACAGGGGACTGGCCTGGTCTATGGGCTGCACAGCGTGACATTATGCAGAGCCCAACAGAAACAGACCTGACTGAGGTGGGCCAACTAATCAGGGGACTCGCGCAATGCATTGATACTTTGGGAAATCAGATCACAAGCCTGGTAATGCAGCTTTCCCAGCTTTCACTACAGCCTATTCCGGCCCCAGCCGCGCAGGGTGGCGACCGGCCATCAGAACTCAGCATTCCTACGCCTAAAGCATATGCGGGTAACCCTCTAGCCTGTCGTGGGTTTTTGAATCAATGTGAAATACAGTTTGAGATTTCTCCCAGCCTGTTCCCCAACGGACGCACCAAGGTAGCCTATGTTTACTCTCTTTTAACAGGGGACGCCTTGGCATGGGCCTCTCCCATCTGGGAGTTGCGTGCGGAAACCACCCAGGATTACCAGCTCTTTCGCCAAGAATTCCAGCAGGTATTTGATATTCCCACCCGCAGAGATACAGTACTGCTGCTGCTTCTCTTGTTCAATTGTCTCAAGGTCGTAGGTCCGTAGCCAAATATGCATTGGAATTCCGGACTGTCGCGGCGGAGACGCATTGGAACCAAGAAGCCCTTATTGCTGTGTTTTGGCAAGGTTTGTCCAACTCTATAAAGGATGAACTTGCAGTTCAGCCCAGGCCCCAGGGATTGGAGGAATTGATCGCAATATGCATACGAGTGGATCAGCGCCTTCAACAGCGCCGTCATGAACGCCAGCGTCCCAGAATTTTCTCTTCTGACCCTATTCTTCCCAGATCCTTCCCAGCTATTCATCCTGTTCTAGACACTGTGGAACCCATGCAGATTGCCAGTCAAGAGTTCCGTAATACCGACAGGACTGCTGATAGAACCCCGAAAGGGCTCGTCGCCGGAATGAGGGCCTTTGCTACTACTGTGGATCTCCTGAACATACGGTACGTTTTTGTCCTTTAAGGCCCAAAGAACAAACACGACCAATGGGGCAAGAGGGACTCATTTTGGGGTCAATATCTTCTCACCCTATCTCTGAAGAGGAACTCCCTAAGAGAATTATGCTTCCAGTCTCGCTTAAAGGTCCGAATTTTCGCGTAACCACAGCCGCTTTTCTTGATTCAGGATCCGGTGGTAACTTTGTGGATCAAGATTTTGCTACTCTTAACAAGATTCCACTCATCGCTAAGAAATCGCCGATTGGCCTCGAGGCTATTGATGGTCGTCCTTTGCAACCTGCCTTCATCACGTTAGAGACTCTTCCTCTCACCCTTTCTGCCGGTACTCATACTGAAATCATATCCTTTGACGTGATGCACTCTCCTGCCGTTCCAGTTATCCTAGGATTACCCTGGCTACAGCAGCACAACCCACGCATTGATTGGAGGGATGGCAAGACAATTCAGTGGGAGCCAGAGTCAGATGCCTCACCATTGCCGGTCATTTCTCCTACCACAGTCCTCGCGGGAGTGGAAACGCCCCCGGCTAATGTTTCCGCTCTTCCTGAAGCATATGCGGATTTCATCGACGTGTTTAGCAAGACACAATCGGAGGTTCTACCTCCTCACAGACCTTATGATTGCCCCATTAATCTGGTTCCAGGCGCTGTTCTTCCGAAATGTAAGTCCTACCCCTTGTCTCTCCCTGAAACTGAAGCCATGGCAGCATACATCAAAGAAAACCTTGAAAAAGGATTCATTCGTAATTCTTCGTCCCCCGCTGGTGCCGGTTTCTTTTTTGTCAAAAAGAAAGATGGATCCCTGAGACCATGCATTGATTACCGAGGGCTCAATCTCATCACAGTCAAGAATCGATACCCCCTTCCGCTGATCTCCGAACTTTTTGATAGGCTTCAAGGGGCAAAAAAATTTTCCAAGCTAGACCTCCGAGGAGCTTACAATCTTGTTCGCATCCGAGAAGGCGATGAATGGAAGACTGCCTTCAATACCAGAAGCGGCCACTACGAATATCTTGTAATGCCCTTCGGTTTATGTAATGCTCCTGCTGTTTTTCAGGATTTCATGAATGATGTATTCCGTGATGTTCTCAACTCTTTCGTAATTGTCTATCTGGACGATATCCTAATTTTTTCTAAAAATCTTCAAGATCATGTCCAGCATACCAGGCTCGTTCTCGCTCGCCTTCGTGTCAATAATCTCTACGCTAAGCTCGAGAAATGTCTTTTTCATCAAACCTCTACTGCCTTCTTAGGCTATATAATTTCTGATAAAGGATTTTCAATGGACCCTGAAAAACTTAAGGCTGTTTTGGATTGGCCTCAGCCCAACTCTCTCAAAGCCATTCAGCGTTTTTTGGGCTTCTCCAATTACTATAGGAAATTCATCCGAAATTTTTCCACCACTGTAGCTCCTATTACGGCCCTTACCAAGAAGGGAGCTGACCCGTCTCTGTATGGCCTCCGCAGGCCATCTCGTCCTTCGAAACCCTGAAACAAGCTTTCGTCTCGGCACCCATCCTGCAACATCCCGATGTTAGTCTTCCTTTTACTTTAGAAGTTGATGCATCTGATTGTGGTGCAGGCGCCATCCTGTCCCAGAGATTCTTCCCTCAAGATAAGCTTCATCCATGCGGGTTTTTTTCAAAGAAGTTTTCGCCCGCTGAAAAGAACTATGATGTTGGCAATAGAGAGCTCTTGGCTATCAAGATGGCCTTACAGGAATGGAGACATCTCCTGGAAGGTTCCCGCGAACCTATCTCTATATTGACCGACCATAAAAATCTTCTGTATATCGAAAATGCACGTCGTCTGGGGTCTCGTCAAGCTCGCTGGGCACTATTCTTCTCAAGATTTAATTATACTCCGTCTTATTCCTGGTTCTAAGAACACAAAAGCTGATGCCTTGTCCCGACAATTTTCTCCGGAGGAAAGATCCGAAGAGACCCCTGAAACTATTGTACCCTCTAAGTTTATAATTTCCGCCAACTCATTTGACATTCTCGAAAAGATCGTTGAAGCTCAAACACAAATTCCGAGTGGTCTAGAGGTACCGGAGGGAACTCTTTATGCCGCACCCAGGTTTCATCAAAAGATATTAGAATGGGGTCACTCTGTCCGTTCAGCCGGCCATCCCGGCTTCAAAAGAACTTTGGATCTTATCAAGCGTACTTTTTGGTGGCCTAATATGGCAAAGATGGTTCATGAATTTACTAGTGCTTGTCCAGTATGCGCACAAAACAAGACTCTTCATCAAAGACCCTCAGGCTTGCTCATGCCCTTGCCAGTACCTGAACGTCCATGGTCACATATTTCAATGGATTTCATTGTGGATCTACCCCCTTCCAGAGGGATGAATACCATTTTGGTCATCGTTGACCGTTTTTCAAAACAGGCCCACTTTGTTCCACTCAAAGGACTTCCCTCCTCGCCCACCCTAGCTGATATCTTCACCAAGGAGGTGTTTCGCATCCATGGGATACCTACTTCCATAGTCTCGGACCGAGGCACGCAATTTATATCAAAATTTTGGCGGGCTTTCTCCAAGAGGCTTGGCATGGCGCTATCCATCTTGTCAGGCTATCACCCCCAGACTAATGGGCAAACAGAAAGACTAAATCAAACGCTGGAACAATACCTGCAGTGTTTTATTTCCGATTCCCAGGATAATTGGGTTGACCTGCTACCTTGGGCAGAATTTGCAACCAATTCACTTCGTAATGAATCCACCCATGAAACCCCGTTCTTCGTGAATTATGGTTTCCACCCAAGTCGACTGCCAATCTCAAACATTCCGATAGGAGTGCCGGCGGCTGATGAACGGGTAACTACTCTTCAGAAGTCATGGATCAAGATTCAGTCCGCGCTTCTTAGCGCCGCTCAGAAATTCAAGTCTCAGGCAGACCACCGTCGTCAACAGGCCCCTAATTACAAGCCAGGGGACCGAGTTTGGCTTTCGTCTAAGAATATCAAGTTGAAGTCCTCGACCCCGAAATTAGCACCTCGATTCTTAGGGCCTTTTCTGATCCAGGAACAAATTAATCCTGTGGCATTTCGTCTGCAACTTCCGTCTTCCATGAGGATTCCAAACGTATTCCACGTTTCCCTGCTCAAGCCATTCGTCCAGAGCAAACGGTTCCCTGCTAAGACCCATAGACCCAAACCAGTCACGGTCCAAGGACAACCTGAATTTGAAATCCAGACAATCATGGATTCTCGTGTATCCAGAGGAAAGATACAATTCCTTGTTCACTGGAAGGGTTATGGTCCAGAGGAACGCTCTTGGGTACCCAAGGAGGACATCCATGCCCCAGTTCTCTTGGACCGCTTCCACAAGAAATTTCAGCAGAAGCCTTGGATGGATCGTCCTGAGGTCGATCCTGAAGGGGGGGGTACTGTAAGGAATCGGGGGCCAAGTCCCTTGCGGCGTGACCCCTCCTTACCCACTACCAGTACTGCAGCCCCATGTTCGGATTGGTCACTGTCGCTTTAAATATCCGGCTGTGACTTCACTTCCTTGCTCTGCATAGCTCCTTGCTTCCTGTGTAGCCTGGATACTGTGTCGTGCTCCTGTTTGTCTTTTCTCCTACAGATTTGAACCGGCTTGTCTGACTTACCCCTCTAGTTCCCGACTTCAGCTTACCCATCACAATTCTTACCTCTCAGACCCTTGGACACGGATTTAAACTACGGAACTCTCTATACTCCTGAACTCGGCAAGTACAACGACTATTGAGAGAGAGAGAGAGAGAGAGAGAGAGAGAGAGAGAGAGAGAGAGAGAGAGAGAGAGAGAGAGAGAGAGAGAGAGAGAGAGAGACCTTCCTCAGGGGAGTGCCGTTTCCTTGAAGAAACGCGTCGGAAGTCATGACGTACTGACGTCACTACGCAATAGGGAGCTGTTCGGAGGTTGTTAGGCTGTGTTTTACACAAGGTGGTTGGAGCAGTGGAAACTTCCGGGTGGAGCAGAGCTGAGTGAGGCGCTCCTGACAGGCTGCTGTGGCAGTGTTCCTGCACCAGATACACGGAGTGTGGAGGTCTGCATACGAAATACTTGGACACTTTCCCCACAGTGCAGGACGGAGCACAGATCATCTGTGAGCATCACTACCTTCACTGCTGTTACAGAGGGGACTCTCTGATGTACCATCTATCCACCTACGGGTAAGTATCCGCTACTCAGCACCCACATACACCTATGCTATATTGTGTGGCTGAATTATCCTCCCACAGCTCCTGACGGGTTTACAGATTGTATATATATACTAGCTGAGAGACCCGGCGTTGCCCGGGATGTAATTTTGGGGGGGCGTACGACAGGGTTGGGCTTCCCCCCCCTTGACAGCTAGGTGGGTGAGTGAGTTGACTGAGTGTGTGGGTGGGTGGGTGACACTTGACTGAGTGGGTGGGTGGGTTGGTGACTGAGTGGGTCGGTGACTGGGTGGGTGACTTTGGGTCGGTTTGACTTTGGGTCGGTGGGTGGGTGACTGGGTCGGTGACTGGGTGGGTGACTTTGGGTCGGTTTGACTTTGGGTCGGTGGGTGGGTGACTTTGGGTCAGTGGGTGGGTGACATTGGGTCGGTTTGACTTTGGGTCGGTGGGTGTGTGACTTTGGGTCGGTGGGTGGGTGACTTTGGGTCGGTGGGTGGGTGTATGACTTTGGGTCGGTGGGTGGGTGACTTTGGGTCAGTTTGACTTTGGGTCGGTGGGTGGGTGACTTTGGGTCGGTGGGTGACTTTGGGTCGGTGGTTGGGTGGGTGAGTTGGGTCGGTGGGTGGGTGACTTGGGTCGGTGGGTGGGTGAGTTGGGTCGGTGGGTGGGTGACTTGGGTCGGTGGGTGGATGACTTTGGGTCGGTGGGTGGGTGACTTTGGGTCGGTGGGTGGGTGACTTTGGGTTGGTGGGTGGGTGGGTGACTTTGGGTCGGTGGGTGGGTCGGTGACTGGGTGACTTTTTCAGGGTCGGTGACTGGGTGGGTCAGTGACTGGGTGGGTCAGTGAGTGGGTAGGTGGGGTCGGTGAGTGGGTGGGTGGGGTCAGTGACTGGGTGGGTGGTTTTGGGTGAGACTGGGTGGGTGAGTGGGAGACTGAATGGGTGGGTGAGTGGGAGACTGAATGGGTGGGTGACTGGGAGACTGAATGGGTGGGTGAGTGGGAGACTGAATGGGTGGATGAGTGGGAAACTGAATGGGTGGGTGAGTGGGAAACTGAATGGGTGGGTGAGTGGGAAACTGAATGGGTGGGTGAGTGGGAAACTGAATGGGTGGGTGAGTGGGAAACTGAATGGGTGGGTGAGTGAGAAACTGAATGGGTGGGTGAGTGGGAAACTGAATGGGTGGGTGGGTGAGTGGGAGACTGGGTGGGTGAGTGGGAGACTGACTGGGTGGGTGAGTGGGAGACTGACTGGGTGGGTGAGTGGGAGACTGACTGGGTGGGTGAGTGGGAGACTGACTGGGTGGGTGAGTGGGAGACTGACTGGGTGGGTGAGTGGGAGACTGACTGGGTGGGTGAGTGGGTGACTGACTGGGTGGGTGAGTGGGTGACTGACTGGGTGGGTGAGTGGGTGACTGACTGGGTGGGTGAGTGGGTGGGTGAGTGGGTGACTGACTGACTGAATGGGTGGGTGAGTGGGTGACTGACTGAATGGGTGGGTGACTGAGTGGGTGGGTGACTGAGTGGGTGGGTGACTGAGTGGGTGGGTGACTGAGTGGGTGGGTGACTGAGTGAGTGGGTGGGTGACTGAGTGGGTGGGTGGGTGACTGGGTGAAAGTGGGTGACTGGGTGTAAGTGACTGGGTGGTTGTGTGGGTGACTGGGTGGTTGTGTGGGTGACTGGGTGGGTGGGTGACTAAGTGAGTGGGTGGGTGACTGAGTGACTAAGTGAGTTTTTGGGTGACTAAGTGAGTGGGTGGGTGACTGAGTGACTAAGTGAGTTTTTGGGTGACTAAGTGAGTGGGTGGGTGACTGAGTGGGTGACTGGGTGGGTGTGTGGGTGACTGGGTGGGTGTGTGGGTGAGTGTGTGGGTGGGTGACTGGGTGACAGTGCGTGGGTGGGAGACGGTGGGTGACTTACCTTGACCCCGGGGGGCAAGAGTGGCAGGAGGCCCGGACCGCGCTTCCCCTCCGTCTGGGAGCCGGCGCACGTGAGGAGGAGAGCAGGAGGCCCGGGCCGCGCTTCCCCTCTCCGGGAGCGGCGCACGTGAGGAGGAGAGCAGGAGGCCCGGGCCGCGCTTCCCCTCTCCGGTAGCGGCGCACGTGAGGGGTAGAGCAGGAGGCCCGGGCCGCGCTTCCCCTCTCCGGGAGCGGCGCATGTGAGGGGAGAGCAGGAGGCCCGGGCCGCGCTTCCCCTCTCCGGTAGCGGCGCACGTGAGGGGGAGAGCAGGAGGCCCGGGCCGCGCTTCCCCTCTCCGGGAGCGGCGCACGTGAGGGGGAGAGCAGGAGGCCCGGGCCGCGCTTCCCCTCTCCGGGAGCGGCGCATGTGAGGGGGAGAGCAGGAGGCCCGGGCCGCGCCGCGAGGGGGGAGGAGCCTGGAGTTTGCAGCTGAGCAGGAGGGCCGCGCTTCCTCCGCGGCGCACGGTGAGGGTGATGGTGCGGCTGGGGATGTTGCGGAGCGTGGGGATTTGGGTGAGGTGGGGAGGGGGGAGAGAGTGAGGGGCACCGGGAGAGGAGGGGGGGGGAGGTGTGGAAGGTGAGCTGCGGTCCAACTGACGGGGGAGAGTGAGTGTGTGTGTGTGTCTGTGTGTGTGTGTCTGTGTGTCTGTGTGTGTGTGTCTGTGTGTGTGTGTCTGTGTCTGTGTCTGTGTGTGTGTGTCTGTGTGTGTGTCTGTGTGTGTCTGTGTGTGTGTGTCTGTGTGTGTGTGTGTCCCCGTCCGTCCCCTTTGGCCCGTCACTCCACCTCAGGCCAATGAGAGGTGTGGGGGCGGGCGGCCCAAGGGACCAATGAGATTTCCCCTAGGGACACCGGACATCCAGGCAGGCAAACATACAGTGCTTTCAATTATATATAGTAAGATATATATGGGAGAAAAAGAAGCGCCAGCTCCATAGTATAATACTGTATGTATGTATTAAAAATTTATTTAATAACAAGAGTGGCCGCCAGGACATGCACTCACTTCAATATTAAAAAAAAGCATTCATGGGAGACATATATCTCACACTCAATACCATTCTGTCGCTAACGAAATGCTTTTATTTGTGCGAGCTTTCAAGATACACTGATCTCTTTTTCGGGCGATGTTACAATGGATAAAGCAAGAAAAGGGTTTTTACTTTAAAACAGTGCATACTGGAAAGTGATCTGTGATTTAAGCTTATCCCTCCCCTCTGTACAGTATGCGTTTTATGACTTGAGGTGTTAAATGGTCCCTGAATGCAAGTGATGTAAGAGTGTGTGTGTGTGTGTGTTTGTGTGTGTATGTAAATATAAATTTGTAAAGCACCCACAGAGTATACAGCACTTTACAAAAGGTGTGTGTGGAGTGGACGTGTATATACAGTAGTGGTGTGGGGAGGTGTAGAAATGTTAGAGGGTGTTGCATTACTATAAGTGTGTGTGTAGATACTTTGTGGTCCCTATTGGTCTATAGGGATGGAATTACATTGTGTATTTGTATGTGCAGGAGACAGCTGTGTGTGCATTCATATAGCGCAGTATGTATAGACATGGCCTTTAGCACTCATGGGAAGAGAGTTCTCTGATGTTATATCCTTTTTATTTTGAGAAACTGTTCTGCAATTATTGTAATTGTATGTTTCTTGTAATACCTTTTTCTGTAATCTGAGCACTGTATTTTTATATATATTAAAACATGTAATAAGTAACAGAACAAAAAAAAAAAAAAACTCCTGTGGCGCTGAGGCAAGGATAAGGATGGGATTGTAGACAGAGTTCTTCTCTTGATTGATTACCTCAAGAAAAAAATGACAAAACATGCAGACAACACTGCAATAGTGCATTACCCAGGGACAACAAGGATTATAAATAAAGAGAGCAGTTTAATATGAGACAATTGAACCATACATTATAAAAAAATACATTATAAAATACAATGATTCCAATAAAAAAACTTTTCTGTGCCTCTGCACTTGAACAATGAATCTTGAAACTTGCTCCGCCTTAATAAAAATTAGAATCCTACTCACCAAAAGTGACTAGGACGTGCGCATTTGTTTAAGGGTCTTTTCGGACTTTATATCACAGGTTTCTAAATTATCATTGTTTGCAGGAGCGCTATTTTTCACCTATATTTCCACCATGTAATAAGTAATGTTTTGAGCTCTGAATGAACCGTTGCACACTCTAGGGAGAGTATTTACGTTTTCGGACACATTTAGCTCCAACGGATTTTTGTGTGTTAAAGTGCATAGTTTTTTCTATAATCAACAGGGACCTGGGACCCTGGCAATTATTATTACATCTTTGATTTGTATTTCCTGGGTGGTGGAAGTGGATAGATATAATTGCAATTGAGTAAGGAGTTAAAATTAACTCATTGGAGGTACCTTGCGGAGGCACCTTGCGGAGGCGAAAGGTGAGTTGGCTAGAGTAGCCTTATGTATTAACCCTAATTGCATATCTAAGTCACGTGCTCACTTGTGTGCTGTTCGTGACTGTGGTATATTGGGATGGATTTAGGGGAGATGTTAACTAATTTGAGGGACCTTTACGAAGGTGAAGAGTGGGGCAGCTTGCGAGTTGTGTATTAACTCTTGTCCTGTAGAGGAGATATTGCCCATTTGAGGGACCTCTGCGGAGGTGAAAAGTGGGAGCATTTACGAGCGTGAGTATTAACCCTTGTCCTATATGCAGGTTGCGTGCTTGCAGGGTGCCATACGTGACACCTCCATTCTTATGTTATGTCCCTTCTCATCCCATTCTCTTCTATTCCCCCTCCCTGATCCTCTAGGAATTGGTCAATTAAAAGAGATTCCTCGATCAAAATACAAGTGCAGAGTCTGCCCAAGATTGTGTACCAAAATTACTAGTCACCATCTATTTCAAATGTAGAAAAACATATTATCAGTGTAATACAAAAACAAAATAAAAATCATTACAACCTGTCATACAATTTATTTATTTGGCTTTTAGTATTTACGATCATAGCCTCATGTTCACTTTTTGGATGAAGAAAAAAGATGCAAAAAAAGATGGAGACCAAGTCCTATCCAGTGCTGAGAACCTAATTAAAATTAATCTGCTGTTTTATATCATCTTAAAAATACAAAAGACACCAACAAAGATACATAGTGTTATTTTTAAGGGACGCTATCTTTTGGTCTCTGTTGGCATGTTTGTATCTTTCGAATGGTGTAAGAAAGCAGATAAATTTTTATACATGTAACCAGGTCCCCTCTGGTCCCCCGGTTCCTCAGCGCTTCCCCCTCCCCATCTCTTATGTCCAGTAGCTGCCGGGACAGTTGCGGGTTGCTAGGGAGGCGAGCGCATCGCCGGAGACCCGCGGCGAGCACAGTACAGGGCGCCGTCATATAAGGAGGGCTCGCACATGCGGTGTGGAAATAGCGGTGGCCATTAGGAAATAGCTCTGCATGGGGAACTACAAGCCCCAGCAGCCCTTGGGGGCAAAGACCACATGGCGTGCAGCAGCCAATAGGGCGCCCAGAATCTCCTGCAAGGAGATATACATTTGGCGTGCTCAGGGAAGCACGCTAGTTGGAAGCAGGACAGCAAGGAGATAGGTAAGGTCCAGGAATAAGTGCTCCGCTGGACTAGGCCAGAATACACCCCTTAGGTCCCAGCTAGACCCCTCACCACTAGTTTGTGTGTTGTAGGGCAGGCCCCAAGGCAGGGACGCTTCCCTTAATACACCAGTGTTAGCTAGCCCAGCGGTGACGGACGCACGCGGTGTGCGCGGCCTACATCTGTAACCAAACCAGGTCATACACTCAGAGACTATCTTAAGGTGAAAGCAAGAGGTTAAACATGACAAGGTAGCTATGTCACGGGGAAAGCAAGAGGTTAAACATGACATGGTAGCTATGTAACGGGGAAAGCAAGAGGTTAAACATGACATGGTAGCTATGTCACAGGGAAAGCAAGAGGTTAAACATGACAAGGTAGCTATGTCATGGGGAACGCATGACATGGGGTGCAGGTGATTCTGGGAGAGGTTGAAGTTTGCCGCAACTGGGAAGTGACTGGGTTCCAAAAATTCATCAGTGTGACACACTCCACCTCCGCAAGGTACATTTGTCCTGTACATTTTCAGGACGCGCCTGGCTTGTGGTTGTGACACAGCAGGGTGGTCACGACCCTGGTTGAGAATCGCAAACATATATTTCCGTTTTACAATATATTTCAGGATGAATTAGGTAATGTGGATGTCTCAGTGGTAGTGCCATATTTCACCAAAGCAATCGTAGGACGACAGCACAAATGATCGTTTTGTTACAGCAACCACAAAACCGCGACGAGGAGACAATTAGAGAATATATTTCATGCCGATTTCCAGGCTCTCTCTCAAAACAAAGAAACAAACTTTAAAAACAGCAGTTCTCACTCGGTCCGCCCTCCCCACCCTTTTCCCCCATGGTTTGAAGCAGTGGGTCCCCCGGGGTGAATCGTGTTAGTTTCAGCTCCAGCGCCCACTGGGTTCCTGAGAGACGTTCATGGAAAGTTAGCGCCGGTTGCTCCTTGTATTTAAACCCTGGCGTCACGCGAGCCAATAGGAAATCAAATTTTCTTGCCCCTGGAGAGGAGGGTACCACAGCCTCCTGCAGCAGGAAGTATCTCGGGGACCTGAAGCTAAGGACCCGCTGCGGTCGGCGGCCTCTGCGGCCGCGGGCCACCAGCTCCTTTCCTCCAGTCTGGAGGTCCCCGCTGGCTCCTTCCGACGTGGCTGACTGCGTGCTGTGACGCGCCAGCCGGCCGATGCTGCAAACGTCTGGTGATCAGAAGCGCTGACGCGTCACGTGGTGCACGAGTCAGCCAATGAGGCGGCTACGGGAAGGGAGGCGGCTACGGGGAGGGAGGTTGGCGGCTACATTAGGGAGGCGGCTACCCTCTCCCCGTGTCTGCTGAGGGGGTGACGGGGCACAGATCTGCTCACTGTCTCTCCCCAGGGGGAGGGGTGGCTGTGACATCTGCACAGCCTAGAGAGGGACATTACCCCCTGTCATGGCCGCGCCCTCCCGACCCGTCTTGGCCACGCCCCCCCACGCTGAAAAAAAGTCAGCTGCAGACCGCAGATCGCAGTGACTTGCACGCGCCCCCGGGAAGCAGGGCGGCCATGCGGGCACGTGCAGCGGGGCCTCGGCCTTAAGCTGAACAGAGCACATTTCAGCTCTAGGACCCGCTGCTTCTCTGTGAGAAAAAAAAGGGCGAGGCAGGGGTAATAAAAACTAATGGAGGAGGAACTGAAACTTTAAATTCATAAGCAAAACCTGTTTGAAGACTTTTTCATACAGGTTCTCTAAAGTAAATATATTGCTCATAAAATAACCTGTGAACCATACACGCACTTAGCCAATGAATAAAATGTACAGTGTGTGAAACCTTTTAGGCGTGAGTCATGAAGTCTGATGGGGAAAAGAACCTACAAAGTGCTGTTTCACCAGTGGCAGGATACAGGGAATGTGTGGTGTACAGTATAACACTTTCTGTGACCCGTCCTCTGTGTCCCATTCTCACCTCTCCCTCTTACCCCACTGGGATGTGCAGCGATTACACTCCAATGTTTTAATGGAAGTGTGGGACCTGCCGGGAGTCTTTCGTTGAGTGAAATGAAAGCACTGCCATGTAGCACGCCAGTTGTCATTCCTGCGAAAACTGCGCTATTAAATAAATCGCCGATCACTTCACTAATGCTACTTACTTAAAATTCACAAAGCTGTATATGGCATAAACCAGGGGTTCCCAACTCCAGCCCTCAAGACCTCCCCAACAGGTCAGAATTTAAGGAAATATCCCTGCTTCAGCACAGATGCTGCAGTCAAAGACTGAGCCACCTGTGCTGAAGCAGGGATATCTTGAAAATCTGATCTGTTGGGGGAGGGGGGGGGGGGGGGTCTTGAGGACTGGAGTGAACACATGGTATAGACCAGGGGTGCGCTAACTGGGGGGCGTGCCTCCCAGGGGGACACAAGATTGGTCGGGGGGGGGGGGGTGGCGGTTGCAGAGGCCCCGCACTCTTCCCCCAAGGCATTTAAATTAATGCCGGGGGATCGCATGAGGCCTCTGCAACGTCGCTTACCCGGTCTTCGGCGACGCATTACCATGGCAACGCGGCATCAAATGCCGCTGCGGGCCATGTGACCCCGCGATGTCCTTTGACGCTGGAGAGCCGGAGAGAAAGTAAAAGAGGGGGGCGCGAGCAGGTAGGGAAGCAGGCAGGGGGGTGCGAGGAGGTAGGGGGGTGCGAGCAGGGAGGGAAGCAGGCAGGGGGGTGCGAGCAGGTAGGGAAGCAGGCAGGGAGGTGTGAGCAGGTAGGGAAGCAGGCAGGGGGGCGCGAGCAGGTAGGGAAGCAGGCAGGGGGGTGCGAGCGGGTAGGGAAGCAGGCAGGGGGGTGCGAGCAGGTAGGGAAGCAGGCAGGGGGGCGCGAGCAGGGAGGGAAGCAGGCAGGGGGGTGCGAGCAGGTAGGGAAGCAGGCAGGGGGGCGCGAGCAGGGAGGGAAGCAGGCAGGGGGGTGCGAGCAGGTAGGGAAGCAGGCAGGGGGGCGCGAGCAGGGAGGGAAGCAGGCAGGGGGGCGCGAGCAGGGAGGGAAGCAGGCAGGGGGGTGCGAGCAGGGAGGGAAGCAGGCAGGGGGGTGCGAGCAGGTAGGGAAGCAGGCAGGGGGGCGCAAGCAGGGAGGGAAGCAGGCAGGGAGGCGCGAGCAGCGAGGGAAGCAGGCAGGGGGGTGCGAGCAGGTAGGGAAGCAGGCAGGGGGGCGCGAGCAGGGAGGGAAGCAGGCAGGGGGGGGCCCAGCAGGGAGGGAAGCAGGCAGGGGGGCGCGAGCAGGGAGGGAAGCAGGCAGGGGGGCGCGAGCAGGTAGGGAAGCAGGCAGGGGGGCGCGAGCAGGTAGGGAAGCAGGCAGGGAGGCGCGAGCAGGGAGGGAAGCAGGCAGGGGGGTGCGAGCAGGTAGGGAAGCAGGCAGGGGGGTGCGAGCAGGTAGGGAAGCAGGCAGGGGGGTGCGAGCAGGTAGGGAAGCAGGCAGGGGGGTGCGAGCAGGTAGGGAAGCAGGCAGGGGGGCGCGAGCAGGTAGGGAAGCAGGCAGGGGGGTGCGAGCAGGTAGGGAAGCAGGCAGGGGGGTGCGAGCAGGTAGGGAAGCAGGCAGGGGGGCGCGAGCAGGTAGGGAAGCAGGCAGGGGGGCGCGAGCAGGTAGGGAAGCAGGCAGGGGGGCGCGAGCAGGTAGGGAAGCAGGCACGGGGCGCGAGCAGGTAGGGAAGCAGGCAGGGGGACGCGAGCAGGGAGGGAAGCAGGCAGGGGGGCGCGAGCAGGGAGGGAAGCAGGCAGGGGGGTGCGAGCAGGGAGGGAAGCAGGCAGGGGGGCGCGAGCAGGTAGGGAAGCAGGCAGGGGGGCGCAAGCAGGGAGGGAAGCAGGCAGGGGGGTGCGAGCAGGTAGGGAAGCAGGCAGGGAGGCGCGAGCAGCGAGGGAAGCAGGCAGGGGGGTGCGAGCAGGTAGGGAAGCAGGCAGGGGGGCGCGAGCAGGGAGGGAAGCAGGCAGGGGGGGGCCCAGCAGGGAGGGAAGCAGGCAGGGGGGCGCGAGCAGGGAGGGAAGCAGGCAGGGGGGCGCGAGCAGGTAGGGAAGCAGGCAGGGGGGCGCGAGCAGGTAGGGAAGCAGGCAGGGAGGCGCGAGCAGGGAGGGAAGCAGGCAGGGGGGTGCGAGCAGGTAGGGAAGCAGGCAGGGGGGTGCGAGCAGGTAGGGAAGCAGGCAGGGGGGTGCGAGCAGGTAGGGAAGCAGGCAGGGGGGGGCCCAGCAGGGAGGGAAGCAGGCAGGGGGGCGCGAGCAGGGAGGGAAGCAGGCAGGGGGGCGCGAGCAGGTAGGGAAGCAGGCAGGGAGGCGCGAGCAGGGAGGGAAGCAGGCAGGGGGGTGCGAGCAGGGAGGGAAGCAGGCAGGGGGGTGCGAGCAGGTAGGGAAGCAGGCAGGGGGGGCGAGCAGGAAGGGAAGCAGGCAGGGGGGTGCGAGCAGGTAGGGAAGCAGGCAGGGGGGTGCGAGCAGGTAGGGAAGCAGGCAGGGGGGTGCGAGCAGGTAGGGAAGCAGGCAGGGGGTGCGAGCAGGTAGGGAAGCAGGCAGGGGGGCGCGAGCAGGTAGGGAAGCAGGCAGGGGGCGCGAGCAGGTAGGGAAGCAGGCAGGGGGACGCGAGCAGGGAGGGAAGCAGGCAGGGGGGTGCGAGCAGGTAGGGAAGCAGGCAGGGGGGCGCGAGCAGGGAGGGAAGCAGGCAGGGGGGCGCGAGCAGGTAGGGAAGCAGGCAGGGGGGTGCGAGCAGGTAGGGAAGCAGGCAGGGGGGCGCGAGCAGGGAGGGAAGCAGGCAGGGGGGTGCGAGCAGGTAGGGAAGCAGGCAGGGGGGTGCGAGCAGGTAGGGAAGCAGGCAGGGGGGTGCGAGCAGGTAGGGAAGCAGGCAGGGGGGTGCGAGCAGGTAGGGAAGCAGGCAGGGGGGCGCGAGCAGGTAGGGAAGCAGGCAGGGGGGTGTGAGCAGGTAGGGAAGCAGGCAGGGGGGTGCGAGCAGATAGGGAAGCAGGCAGGGGGGCGCGAGCAGGTAGGGAAGCAGGCAGGGGGGCGCGAGCAAGTAGGGAAGCAGGCAGGGGGGCGCGAGCAGGTAGGGAAGCAGGCAGGGGGGTGGGAGCAGGTAGGGAAGCAGGCAGGGGGGTGCGAGCAGGTAGGGAAGCAGGCAGGGGGGTGCGAGCAGGTAGGGAAGCAGGCAGGGGGGTGCGAGCAGGTAGGGAAGCAGGCAGGGGGGTGCGAGCAGGAAGGGAAGCAGGCAGGGGGGCGCGAGCAGGAAGGGAAGCAGGCAGGGGGGCGCGAGCAGGAAGGGAAGCAGGCAGGGGGGCGCGAGCAGGTAGGGAAGCAGGCAGGGGGGCGCAAGCAGGTAGGGAAGCAGGCAGGGGGGCGCGAGCAGGTAGGGAAGCAGGCAGGGGGGTGCGAGTAGGTAGGGAAGCAGGCAGGGGGGCGCGAGCAGGGAGGGAAGCAGGCAGGGGGGTGCGAGCAGGTAGGGAAGCAGGCAGGGGGGTGCGAGCAGGTAGGGAAGCAGGCAGGGGGGTGCGAGCAGGTAGGGGGGGGCCCAGCAGGGAGGGAAGCAGGCAGGGGGGCGCGAGCAGGGAGGGAAGCAGGCAGGGGGGCGCGAGCAGGTAGGGAAGCAGGCAGGGGGGCGCGAGCAGGTAGGGAAGCAGGCAGGGAGGCGCGAGCAGGGAGGGAAGCAGGCAGGGGGGTGCGAGCAGGGAGGGAAGCAGGCAGGGGGGTGCGAGCAGGTAGGGAAGCAGGCAGGGGGGTGCGAGCAGGTAGGGAAGCAGGCAGGGGGTGCGAGCAGGTAGGGAAGCAGGCAGGGGGCGCGAGCAGGTAGGGAAGCAGGCAGGGGGGCGCGAGCAGGTAGGGAAGCAGGTAGGGAAGCAGGCAGGGGGGCGCGAGCAGGTAGGGAAGCAGGCAGGGGGACGCGAGCAGGGAGGGAAGCAGGCAGGGGGGTGCGAGCAGGTAGGGAAGCAGGCAGGGGGGCGCGAGCAGGGAGGGAAGCAGGCAGGGGGGCGCGAGCAGGTAGGGAAGCAGGCAGGGGGGCGCGAGCAGGGAGGGAAGCAGGCAGGGGGGTGCGAGCAGGGAGGGAAGCAGGCAGGGGGGTGCGAGCAGGTAGGGAAGCAGGCAGGGGGGCGCGAGCAGGGAGGGAAGCAGGCAGGGAGGCGCGAGCAGCGAGGGAAGCAGGCAGGGGGGTGCGAGCAGGTAGGGAAGCAGGCAGGGGGGCGCGAGCAGGGAGGGAAGCAGGCAGGGGGGTGCGAGCAGGTAGGGAAGCAGGCAGGGGGGCGCGAGCAGGTAGGGAAGCAGGCAGGGGGGCGCGAGCAGGTAGGGAAGCAGGCAGGGGGTGCGAGCAGGTAGGGAAGCAGGCAGGGGGGTGCGAGCAGGTAGGGAAGCAGGCAGGGGGGTGCGAGCAGGTAGGGAAGCAGGCAGGGGGGCGCGAGCAGGTAGGGAAGCAGGCAGGGGGGTGTGAGCAGGTAGGGAAGCAGGCAGGGGGGCGCGAGCAGGTAGGGAAGCAGGCAGGGGGGCGCGAGCAGGTAGGGAAGCAGGCAGGGGGTGCGAGCAGGTAGGGAAGCAGGCAGGGGGGTGCGAGCAGGTAGGGAAGCAGGCAGGGGGGCGCGAGCAGGTAGGGAAGCAGGCAGGGGGGTGCGAGCAGGTAGGGAAGCAGGCAGGGGGGTGCGAGCAGATAGGGAAGCAGGCAGGGGGGCGCGAGCAGGTAGGGAAGCAGGCAGGGGGGCGCGAGCAAGTAGGGAAGCAGGCAGGGGGGCGCGAGCAGGTAGGGAAGCAGGCAGGGGGGTGGGAGCAGGTAGGGAAGCAGGCAGGGGGGTGCGAGCAGGTAGGGAAGCAGGCAGGGGGGTGCGAGCAGGTAGGGAAGCAGGCAGGGGGGTGCGAGCAGGTAGGGAAGCAGGCAGGGGGGTGCGAGCAGGAAGGGAAGCAGGCAGGGGGGCGCGAGCAGGAAGGGAAGCAGGCAGGGGGGCGTGAGCAGGTAGGGAAGCAGGCAGGGGGGCGCAAGCAGGTAGGGAAGCAGGCAGGGGGGTGCGAGCAGGTAGGGAAGCAGGCAGGGGGGTGCGAGCAGGTAGGGAAGCAGACAGGGGGGTGCGAGCAGGTAGGGAAGCAGGCAGGGGGGCGCGAGCAGGTAGGGAAGCAGGCAGGGGGGTGCGAGTAGGTAGGGAAGCAGGCAGGGGGGTGCGAGTAGGTAGGGAAGCAGGCAGGGGGGCGCAGCGGGGAAAATTTGCACACCCTGGTATATCAATGTCTTCTATTTCACATTAGCATTATTACCCTCCAGCCACCCGCCGCCTCACACCCTCCACCCCCTCACACCAGGGCAGGGGGGAGAGATGTGAGGTGCAGGGGGGGACAGTGATGTGAGATGCAAGGGTGAACGGGGGAGCAAGAGAGAGGGGCCAGAGTGGGGAAGGGGGGAAAGAGAGTGGGAGCGGAGAGAGAGAGGGGAGCGGGAAAATTAAATCCCGGGCAACGCCGGGTGTATGTATATATGTATGTATATATATATATACAGCACTCCAGTAAATAACCTTGATAGGTCTGGTGCTGTGGCCATAAACTAATACAAGTATACGTTACCAGCAGGAATGATGGCACAAAGACGACAGCACTCAAAAGTATAATCCAAAGTAATTGTATTAAAGAAATAAACAGCACAAAATACAGTTACAACGTTTCGATCCGCACAGAGGGATCTTCATCAGGGGTGTGCACACAGGGGGTGTGAGGGGGTTAATACAATTACTTTGGATTATACTTTTGAGTGCTGTCATCTTTGTGCCAGTATTTCTGCTGGTAACGTATAACATATATATATGAAACAGCTGTCTGTGGGTGGGTTTTCTGGGTATGCACCTTGACCCTGGCTGTGCTCAAAGCTGTGACCATGCAGCAAGCTTAAGCCTATAGGGAACCATGTTAAAAATGGTTTTTGAAGCAAAAAGTGGCACTGTGTGCTCATTTGCATGTCATTTCCCAGAATCCCTTGCTGCAGTGGAAGTGCTGTGTGCTGGGTGATAATGGGGAAAGGCGGGGTTGCAGACCTTCCTAAAACATGCAGATGAGCATACAGTTGTATTTACATTCGTATATATATATATATATATATATATATATATATATATATATATATATATATATATATATATATTACAGTTAGGTCCGGAAATAATTGGACACTGACACCATTTTCATAATTTTCGCTCTGTACGCCACCACAATGGATTCGAAACGAAACAACCGAGATGCAATAGAAGTGCACACTTTCAGCTTTAATTCAAGGGGTTGAACAAAAATATTGTATGAAATGTTTAGGAATTGCAACCATTTTCATACACAATCCCGTTATTTCAGGGGCTCAAATGTAATTGGACAAATTAACACAATCATAAATAAAATGTTTATTTGTAATACTTTGTCGAGAATCCTTTGCAGGCAATAACTGCTTGAAGTCTGGAACGCATGGACATCACCATCATCCTCCTTTGTGATGTTTTGCCAGGCCTTTACTGCAGCTTTCTTCAGTTGTTGTTTGTTCGTGGGTCTTTCTGCCGTAAGTTTTGTCTTCAGCAAGTGAAATGCATGCTCGATCGTGTTGCCTTAAAAAACTCCTGGGTTGCTTTCGCAGTATGTTTTGGGTCATTGTCCATCTGTAAAGTGAAGCGCCGTCCAATCAACTTCGCTGAATTTGGCTGAATCGGAGCAGACAATATATCCCTATACCCTTCAGAATTTATCCGGCTGCTTCTGTCTTCTGTCACATCATCAATAAACACTAGTGACCCAGTGCCATTGTAAGCCATGCATGCCCATGCCATCACACTGCCTCCACTGTGTTTTACAGATGATGGGGTATGCTTCGGATCATGAGCCGTTTCAAGCCTTCTCCATACTTTTTTCTTCCCATCATTCTGGTACAGGTTGATCTTAGTTTCATCTGTCCAAAGAATGCTGTTCCAGAACTGGGTTGGCTTTTTTAGATATTGTTAGGCAATGTCTAAATCAGGAACACAAAAATAATGTGCTTAAAAGCGCTAATCCCTATCAAGGCAAAATGAACAATATGCAACAATGTGTAGATGGTGAAATTATGCCAGGGCAGCCAGGGAAACTGGTATGAACAACAACAGAGAATACAACAAATACAAATACAAACCAGCGCCCACAGAGATTACAATTGTCATGGGAGAGGGGGTTTGGCACGGTATTAAAGGGGTTACACCCCATTTGGCCACCCCCTGCTCTCACTTGGGAAGCAAGGGGTTAACTGGACTGCGGTCCAGTAATGTGTTTTTACCCTGCATCAGCAACCAAATGTATATTCCCCTGTAAATGTGTATTGTTCCCATTCCAGTGTTTGCACCAACACATACACTAAGATTGATGCGGGAGGGAAGGGGTTAATGTTAGTTCAGTGTTTATAGCCCTTTGTTCCCTTTTCCCGCCTTTTCAGGCTCCATTTTGCAGCTCTCCATAAGTCGCCATTGCAGACCAATGTAACCTTATGGAGATTCCGGTGATTTGGGCCTGTTTCGGTAGAAGACCTGCAGGTGGCGCCCGAGAGGAGGAGCGGCGGTTCCCCATTGTACGTCAATGGAGCCATCCATTTCAGTGGGGATTCCTCGACACCGACCTCCAGGAACGGGTTGGCAGCCATCCAAACCGCAGACCGCAAGAGCGGAAACATTTTCTGAAAAAGAGCTTTGATCACTACCCGGTCAAGTTCAACTACAATTGGCGTGGGAAACTTAGGTTCTAGGGCACCCAGAAATAAAATTCTTTTTGCCCCTAGACCCTAGGAACCCCCACACACGACCACCATTGGGTCCGAGAATGAGGGACCCCCGTAAAGGGTCGCGGCCGCCACGAGAGTCGTGCCATTGACTCTAATGGCGGAGCGGAGGTCCCATTGAATCCCATGGCGGTGCTCGCCCATGCATTTCCTATGGCGGCCCCAGCCATTGATTCCAATAGGGGGAAAAAATGCGTGGCGTTAAAACAGCTAAGTCCAAAAGGGTAAAATGTGTAAGCCCATATCTCCGGTTCTGTGAGGACCAGAGGGCTGGGATTTGGGTCGCATGTAGTCACTGTTCCAGCATGACTGCATGGCCATTTCCAGCCCTCTCCGAACAACCAGACGGAGTATGGGCAAATGTAAAGAATTGTGGTTTTCCTATAGACTTCAATGGCGGAGTTGCCCCATTGAAAGACTATAGCGGCGAAGCCCATTGACTTCAACGGCAGAGTTGCTCCATTGAAAGCCTATAGCGGTAGAGCCCGTTGATTTCAATGGGAAAGAGTGAAAAGCAGAGATTTATTCTAGCTATGGCGGAGAATCCTGCATTAAAGTTAATGGGGGATTTTAACTTGTTTTGTGTATCTCCGGTTCTGGGGGTCGCAGAGAGCTGAAACTTGGCCACCATGGAGGGACTGGCAAGTTTCAGCCCGGTTGGGCCAGCAGAACGGATTATTTTAATATGTGAAGGTATTAAAGAATGAATTGTATTTTGGGTCTGGTATAAAAACTCAGAGTCCATATGGTATGGTAATGCTCAGGATGGGAGACAAGTAGTCTATCATAAACCCCTGATCAAAGACTCCCCCACCCTGCTTGTGTATGCGAGCACAATGGAAAGCAGGACATGGGTACTTGATGTTAAGTGTGGTAATTCACACCTTGGGACAAAGGGGTTCCTGGCCAAGCCAGACTTTAAGATGCCAAGCTTGTGGGTGGGGGGCTAGGGAAAAAAGCCCCTGATTAGAATAATATCCACCCCGTGGGCAGGTATTACGGTGCCCCTCAGGTGAGGTGGCAAGGAGAGATTGGGTGCAGATAATTGTTCTCTAATGACCTGCACTCAATGATAAGGTATAGGACTGGAATTACATATAAACCAGTGTCAATCCTATACTCAGTGGTCTTCGTGTCTTGTCGTGATGTCTTCATCTGAACCTGTATTGTGGAAGAAATTGCCAATCCTGTATCCTGATTGCTTTCTTGTCCAACCGTTAAGTAAGTGTCTATATTTTGCCTGTTATTTGTATATCTTGTGTGTTCACCTTCTTTAAGGAATTAACTATATTTATTATATCTAAATCATGTTCAATTCAACCCAGATATTTTGGTGTGTATTATTATAACCTATCACTAGCTACCGTGACAACAATGTCCAATGAGTCCAGAATGGGGGAAATTGGGGTGCAGAGTCAAGTGAGTCCAATGAATGTGTAGCCTCAATCAATGGGTCCGTGACATGTGGACAAAAAAGGAAAAATTATCATAGTGTGTACTGTTAAACAAAAAGTACATGAAACAATAAACAAAATACAAACAACATAAAATACATGTAACAGAAGCTGAAAATAAAACTATTTATTAAAACAAAAGGAGCCTGCTGCAGTGGGTCATCAAGGGGTTAAAACCCAAACCCTACTTACTGCAGGACCGGATACAACGAGCGTGTGCAACCAAACAGGAACGGATACCAGGTGCAGAGAAAGTCCTCCGTGGATACTTGGGTGTGTAGGGTGGTGATTCAGACTCCCTCCGATCTGCAGGGGATTCCCAGAGTGAAGGCAGGGAGCTGTACAGCTACACACGCCGAATAGTAGGGGACCTTTCTCACAATGACGTCACTTCCTGCGGGGGTGGTCAGGAACGCTACACGGAATCAGCTCTCTCCAAAGGCGCCATGACCTTTGACCCTACGCGTTTCGTGACTACGTCACTTCTTCAGGGGACGGTTAGATGGAGGTGAAGCATCACTATATACACCTCTCTCGGCTCTGATTGGACCAATTGTGACCATAGTCCAATAAAGTTAAAAGAACAGCTTCTGATAAGGACAACCTACAGCTTTCACTTAGACAAACAAATTAACAAAAAAGGGACAATATCAAAAACCATAAATCATCTAATAACATAATAAAATACTCATTATGCAACATAACGGATGATAGTAAAGGTGTATTAATGTTACACACAGATGTTGCAAGCGAATGTATTTGCTTATATAGAAAAGAAAAAAATGAAAAAAAAAATGAAAAAATATAAAAGAAAATGACAGAAAATATCAGAAAATAGCAGTGAAGGGGAGCTAGACCGTAAAATAAATAAATCATAACCAATAAACTATCAGCAATAAAATCAGTAATCAAATACAGTTCACTCCTATTTGGTCAAAAAGACCCCTAAATCAAAATCTAGATTTAGACCATTTCGAGAGAGGGTCCTAAGCTCGTAGATCCAGAAGGCTTCACGTCTGCTGATCTGATTGAACTTATAGCCCCCCCCCCCTTCCAACTGGTAGCAGCAGTTTCAATTGCCTGAAAGCGGAGTCCCTTAGGGTCCTGATTGTGACACATTAGAAAATGATGGGACACACTGAGTTATTAGGCCCTTCTTAATGTTATAGACATGCTCATATACTCTTCTTTGAAAGGACCTCCCAGTCCGTCCCACATACTGCAGGCCACAGGGACAGGTGAGTAGATAAATCACATACGTTGAATGGCAGTTAATAAAGGATTTAACTGGATAGACCTTGGAGGTGATGTTGGATTTAAACATTGTTCCTGCCTTGCCATAGGCACAGGCAGTACATCTTGTACATGTAAAAAAGCCTTTTACTGCAATAGATGAATGAGATTTCTTCCTGGACAGTGGACAACTCGGTGCTACCAATGATTTCAGATTATTAGCTTTAGTAAAAATTATATTCGGAGTGGGGGTAAGTACCTGTGCCAGAGTGTTATCTCTTAATAAAATAGGCCAATACTTCTTTAAAACATATCTAATACATGGTGCCATTTGGTTATATTGGGTAACAAAGGCTATATTGTCATCCCCACTGGATCTAGATTTTTTATGATACTCCAAAAGTGCGGATCTATCGATTGAATCCACCTGTCCCATAACATGATTGAGTTGGTCAACAGGATATTTTCTCTGGATATATTTTTGTTTCAGCTCTTCTGCCTGACTCGCAAAGGTCCGAGGGTCGGAACAATTGCGCTTCAGGCGGACAAACTGCCCCTTGGGTATATTTCTGATCCACTGGGGATTATGATGGCTATCCGCCATTAGATAGTTATTGGCCTGGACAGGTTTAAAGAAGGTCTTTGTTTGAATTTTATTGTTGACAATATATAGATTCAGATCTAAGAAATTGATCTGTTGTTCATCAAAATGACATGTAAAATTTAAATTTCTGTCATTGTTGTTAAGGTATATGATGAACTCATCTAATAATTGTGAACCCCCAGACCAAATAAACACCACATCGTCGATGTAGCGACACCATAGCACAAAATTTGCACCAAGTGGGCAGTTGTTCCATTTAAATTCCTCTTTCCACAGCCCTGGTATCAATAGTGGGCATTTTTAGAATTCTAAGCCCTCGTGGTATCCTACCATTTTCCAAGTACTTACTCAGGGCTGTGACTTCCCAGAAATGTCTGTTTTCAGCTCAATCCGATCAGCAGACTTGAAGCCTTCTGGATCTACGAGCTTAGAACCCTCTCTCCAAATGGTCTAAATCTAGATTTTGATTTAGGGGTCTTTTTGACCAAATAGGAGTGGATTGTATTTGATTACTGATTTTATTGCTGATAGTTTATTTCAGTTATGATTTATTTATTTTACGGTCTAGCTCCCCTTCACTGCTATTTTCGGATATTTTCTGTCATTTTCTTTTATATTTTTTCATTTTTTCTCCATATAAGCAAATACATTCGCTAGCAACATCTGTGTGTAACATTAATACAACTTTACTGTCATCCTGTTGCAGGGGTGAACCAAAGTGATTTGAAACGGCGCTAAAACACCAATAGTAGTGCCAAGTGAATAAAAAAGTATATACACAGTGTATATAGTGAATTTTAAGGTGAACCAAAAAAGAATTCTCATCCTCTTCCGAAATGTTACTTTTATGTCTAAAGCACTTATTCCCATGATCTGTTATTTATATTATCTGTTATTTATTTGATTACCACATGTATTACTACTGTGAAGCGCTATGTACACTAATGGCGCTATATAAATAAAGACATACAATACAATACAATACAATCTTCCAGGGAATATGTACAGATTCACTTCAAGATTTTTTATCTTCGATCTATACCATGGTCTCCCCTTGTTTTCCATGAATACTTACCTGTGGGATTTATCCTGTACCATCATCTGTCCGAGACCCTTTCACTGCTGGGCAAATACTCACCTGCTGTCCTGACCAACACCTACCTGCTGTGTAGATCTATACTGTTTTAACACTGACCTGCTGTAAGTAGGCATTTATATCGAGCCAAGATTCGATTACACCAATTTTGTGTTATTTTACTGCACCATTATTTTATGTTCTATTTTTCCTGGGGTGTTCCTGAGACCATAGCTCCCTTCCTACTCTGGACCTACATCCTGTTGCAGGGTACATGCAACCACACACGCAGGTTCTCTTGATAAGGCTTCTTTATTGAACCTTAAAAATATACAGTACACAAAAACAAAATAGCTTCTCTTCAGCATACAAAAACAAAATAGCTTCTCTTCAGCAGACAAAAACAAAATAGCTTCTCTTCAGCATGCAGGACACAGACAGTTCATCACACATGTACTTTGAAAAACAGACCTTATAGCAGTAATCTCTTCAGTATTTCAGTCCTGTCTACTGACCTGCTAGCTTGCATGTGTGTACAGCCTGTGGGTTTTAAAACACCTTGATTATGCAGCTGGGGTCAGACCAATGAAGCAGCCCTTCTCAACTGAAACTTAACCTCGTCACTGCTGCACTGCAAGCCTAAACATAGGTTTGCCAGGTATATGGCTGGTGACGTTCATTCACCCTGTCACACATCCGTTATGTTGCATAATGAGTATTTTATTATATGATTGGATGATTTATGGTTTTTGATATTGTCCCTTTTTTGTTAATTTGTTTATCTAAGTGAAAGTTGTAGTTTGTCCTTGTCAGAAGCTGTTCTTTTAACTTTATTGGACTATGATCACAATTGGTCCAATCAGAGCCGAAAGAGGTGTATATAGTGCTGCTTCACTTCCATCTAACCATCCCCTGATGAAGTGACGCAGTCACGAAACGCGTAGGGTCAAAGGTCACGGCGCCTTTGGAGAGAGCTGGTTCCGTGTAGCTTTCCTGACCACCCCCGCAGGAAGTGATGTAATTGGGAGAAAGGTCCCCTTCTATTCGGCGTGTGTAGCTGTACACCTCCCTACCCCTGCCTTCACTCTGGGAATCCCCTGCAGATCGGAGGGAGTCTGAATCACCACCCTACACACCCAAGTATCCACGGAGAACTTTCTCTGCGCCGGGCATCCGTTCCCGTTTGGTTGCACACGCTCGTTGTATCCGGTCCTGCTGTAAGTAGGGTTTGGGTTTTAACCCATTGATGACCCGCTGCAGCAGGCTCCTTTTGTTTTAATAAATAGTTTTTTTCAGCTTCTGTGTTACATGTATTTTATGTTGTTTGTATTTTGTTTATTGTTTCATGTCATTTTTGTTTAACAGTACACACTATGATAATTTTTCCTTTTTTGTCCACATGTCACGGACCCATTGATTGAGGCTACACATTCATTGGACTCATTGGACACTTCACCCCAATTTCCCCCCTTCTGGACTCATTGGACATTGTAAATCTCTGTGGGCGCTGGTTTGTATTTGTATTTTAAAGTCTAATCTGGTCTTTCTGTTCTTGAGGCTTTTGAATGGTTTGCACCTTGTGGTGAACCCTCTGTATTTGCTCTCGTGAAGTCTTCTCTTTATGGTAGACTTGGATAATGATATGCCTACCTCCTGGAGATTGTTCTTCACTTGGCTGGATGTTGTGAAGGGTTTTTCTTTACCATGGAAAGGATCCTACGATCATCCACCGCTGTAATCTTCTGTGGACGTCCAGGCCTTTTTGTGTTGCAGAGCTCACCAGTGCAATCTTTTTCACTTGCATTGAGAGCTCCTTTGACCGCATGTTGTGGGTTCACAGCAACAGCTTCCAAATGCGAATGCCACACCTGGAATCAACTCCAGACCCTTTACCAGCATAATTGATGATGAAATAATGAAGGAATAGCCCACACCTGTCCATGAAACAGCTTTTGAGTCAATTACTTTTGGTTCCTTGAAAAAGAGGGGGTACATATTAAAGAGATGTAATTCCTAAACACATCATCCAATTTGGATGTGAATACCCTCAAATTAAAGCTGATAAACTGCACTTTAAGCCCATATTCATTATTTAACTGTAACTTGAATATATTTTGGTACACAGTCAAAATAACAAAACTTGTATCAGTGTCCAATTATTTCCGGTCCTAACTGTGTGTGTGTGTATGTGTATATATATATATATATATATATATATATATAATCACACGAAGCCAGTCAGCACACTGAAATAAAGCAAATGGCAGATGCTAGTCCCATAGAGCTGCACACAACATGAGAACCAATCCAAGACCAGTAAAGAGACAGCAAACTGCACGGAGTTAATCCAAAAATAGTTGTATTCAAAACATAGATACACGTAAGCCGACGTTTCGGTCCCACATGGAGACCTTCCTCAGGGCCGTGCAACCAACAAGTGACAGTGACCAGACATATATACCCCCACCCATGATGCACCACAACAGAAAAAGCCAATCACCAACACACAATCAGAAATGGCATTCAGCACAGCTGTGCTCTCAGCCACATGAACCAATACCTGTAAGGCAATGCGCTGTCTGCATCCACGAACAGGGAGCAGTCAATCCTACAATCAGAGTAGCCCAATCAGACACTCGCGCCCAAGTTCCCAGCGTCGGACAGGCAGCGCGTCACATGTCGAGCATGCGCAGTCAGCATACAAGCGCTGAGAGCCGGAACGCCAATTAGGATAAGGCACCGCGCACTACACTAGTACACAGGAGCCGTCTACTGTATCCCTGGCAACCTAAGATGCCAGCAAACAGCCTGCGCATGCGCAGTGCTAAACTCTGACAATGATAACGAAGCCACCTATACCGACACTGGTACAGGACAGAGGGATGTCAGACAACTGTTAGCTAAAAATACTCACACACAGAGCCACCTAGAAAGAGGTTGTTCAAGGTGCCAAAACACAGCTATTTGAATCAAAACCAAAACTGCATAAACAAACAAGGGAAGTGTTGGGTGTGCAAGGGATGTGAAGCAATGGAGAACATATGACATATACACACACATAACATCATACTGTATACAAATAAAGCACTCAATCATAACACAGCATAAGCGAAATACGATTATAGGAAACAGCCTAATTTGAGCTCCTCATTGAGGCCTCCAGGTGTCATGGTACGAAGCTCGTAGATTAACCTGGCCTCCTGCTGTAACAGAGTCTTGCCCCTGTCACCCCCACGTAAGGGGACCGGAATCTGGAAGATGGGCATGCATCTAAGCGTGGCCAACGAATGTCTCTTATCTTTAAAATGCCTAGCTACAGGGAAACATTTCAGATCCCAAAGTGCAGTATACATGTCACACTATTATTAATAATCAACAAGAAAATTATTGCCATAGTAGGTGTTGCCTTTCCAGCTATAAAACACTTTGGGGCAGTAATTCTTGCAGTATCTAGTAATACCCATCGCATGCATCTCTGTTCTTTTTTTTTTTTTTTTTTGGTGTTGCCTTTTTTAAGTTAACAAGGGCAGTCTGAATAAGAAAAGGATATTAGTGTAGAGGTGTTATTACATATTCTCATTGGTGTCATCAGATAAATTATATTTGTTAATCTTTACGTATATATTCCCATTATTATTACCACACACACACACACACACACACACACACACACACACACATTTCTACCGTCATGGCACCATACAATTATAGCACTGTATTTAAATTGTCTAAGAAGTATATTTTAAAAAATGCATCAGAAAACCTTCTTGAAAAGTCACTTTAATATATAGAATTGTATACATTTGCTACAAAAACCCTTTAAATGAACAAATAAAAGCATGTTTAAACAAAAGATAAGTCTAACAATTGCATGGTTGTGTTATTAAAAGTGTGTGTTGGTGATGAGGTTCCCCAAAACTTGCAATTTTTTATGCTGCCACCGTAATCTGTTACACTATTTACAGCTGTATTATATGTACAATTGTAGGACACTCCCACCATGTCCTACGCTTCAGTTAATCACTAAACCGTAAACCGAGGGAAGCCCGCTGCGCAGCCTGGTGTATGGATGAGGCCCAGTAGCGTGCACCTCAGGGAAGGATTGCGCAAACAAAAGACACCCCCAGAGTGGGAAGAGAAGAGCGTCCCTTAATCAGTGCCCAACAACTAATAGGCTAAATAGTCACCGGGGTTAGAAGAGTCGGTAGATAATGGCCCTAAAAATGAACCCAGTATTGGCAGTATACATGATGCAATGTGTGGGATATCACCGATACGGGGGGAAGCGTGCCCGTCACGCAAAACACGCGCGTCAGGGAAACATGCGCGGATGTCATCACGCCGGCGGTGATCTATCTACGAGGCAGAGCGTTGACACGCTCCCCGCTCCATGCGGTTCTCTAACAGTGTGTTGGCGTTCTGCCGATACAGCCATTGGTCCCCGATACCTACGATTTAGCTCTACACTTGTGATAGGGACGCCCTTATCCCAAAACTACCTCTAAGCAGGGCGTTGGACCGATAACTAATTATAGGAAAGGTCATGATACCCGGGGTATGTTAATGTTCACCATCATTCTTGGTTATTTGGGGGAGTGCTGCACCTATGGGAAATGGGAAGAGAGATTCCCTGCTGCTATATAACCCATCTCTAAAGGCAGAAATATGCTGTACTAAAGGCAGAAATAGTACTGTGTATAAATTGGGGAGAGTGTCACAAGTAGCCACGCTTTACATGTATAAATAGCTCATTCTGGCTAATGATATTATTATGTACAGGCATACCCCACATTACCGTACGCAATGGGACCGGAGCATGTATGTAAAGCGAAAATGTACTTAAAGTGAAGCACTAACTTTTCCCCACTTAGCGATGCATGCACTGTACTGCAATCGTCATATACGTGCATAACTGATGTAAATAACGCATGTGTAACAGGCTCTATAGTCTCCCCGCTTGCGCACAGCTTCTGTACAGGTAGGGAGCCGGTATTGCTGTTCAGGACGTGATGACAGGCGCATGCGTGAGCTGCCGTTTGCCTTTTGAGCGAGATGTCCTTACTCGCGAGTGTACTTAAAGTGAGTGTCCTTAAACCGGGTATGCCTGTAACTACTTTTCCTGGTGGTGACAATGTGGCCAAATTAGCTACTATCCTTTGAACTACTCACACAATACTTTGATACTATTTAAACTACTTTGCTGCACTGACCTTGCATTGCAAGACTTCAAATAGCTTGTTCTACATCTTTGAAGCCAACCACTGTGCAGCCCTGTGAGGATATATAATCTATAATAATATATAATCCCTTACATGGATATTGTAGTGCTACCTCGCTGATATATTAAGTCTATCTATTTTTTTTTAATCAGATAATTCATGGTCGTATGTTTATATTCTATAGTTGGTTTTCATATAAATATTTTAAATATAAAATGATTAAAAGTTCATTTTTATTTCACTCATGGGTCCAATCAGCCTCACGACTTTCCCTCAGTATCGGTTAACACACACACACACACACACACACACACACACGTCCATTTTTGGGGACATTATCTACCAGCTCTTCTAACCCCATTGGCTATTTATCCTATTAGTAGTCCAGTACTCCAATCCTCAAGCCCCCCCCAACAGGTCAGGTTTTCAGGATATCCCATCTTCAGCATAGGTGGCTCAATCAGAGGCTCAGTCTTCGACTGAGCCTCTGATTGAGCCACCTATGCTGAAGCAGGGACTGACTGAGCCATCCGTGCGGAAGCAGGGATATCCTGAAAACCTAACCTGTTTGGGGTCTTGATGGCTGGCGCTGAGCCCCCCTGGATTAGGGGACGCTCTTCTCTCCCCCTCTGGGGGTATTTTTGGTTTGATCAATGCTTCAGTTACACATGTTTATTGCGAGAGAAGTAGAAGTCGGTCCCCCTGTTCCTGTGTTGCTTCGGAGTGTCGGACGGGCCTTTTCCTTGCCTCCTAGATGTTCCCCCGCTATTCTGTAGAGAAAAAAAAAAAAAAGAAAAGAAGAAGAAGGTTAAGGTAAATCCTGTAATTTGACAGGTCAGGGTAGTTTACAAATACCTCACTGCTGAACGGCAGAGACATATGTTTCATTTCCACAGCAACTAAAAGGGATAAGAATTGTGACACTATTTTCTTGTACACAGTACAGGCACACCCCACATTAACATACGCAATGGGACCGGAGCATGTATGTAAAGCAAAAATGTACTTAAAGTGAAACACTACCTTTTTCCCACTTATCGATGCATGTACTGTACTGCAATCGTCATATACGTGCATAACTGATGTAAATAACGCATGTGTAACAGGCTCTATAGTCTCCCCGCTTGCGCACAGCTTCGGTACAGGTAGGGAGCCGATATAGCTGTTCAGGACGTGACGACAGGCGCATGCGTGAGATGCCGTTTGCCTATTGGGCGATATGTCCTTACACGCGAGTGTAGTTAAAGTGAGTGTCCTTAAACCGGGGTATGCCTGTACTTGACAGGCTCCTCTACATTAACTACGTACACACATAATATATAACATACATTTGTTGCATTGATTAGAACAGGGGGGCGCGGCGGTTACGAGGTCCCGCGCTCTTCCCCCAAGGCATTTAACTTAAATGCCGGGGGATCGCACGAGGCCTCTGCAACTTCACCTCACCATGTCTTCGGCGACGCGTCGGCTTGGCAACGTGTGACGTCACGTGACCCCGCGGCGTCATTTGACACCGGAGACAAGGTCAGGGCGGGAGTGCAGACAGGGGGGCGCAGACTGAAAAGTTTGTGCGCCCCTGGCTTAGAATGTACAAATTAAAACGGGTAGGTAAAAGTGTTTGAATGTCGGCGAACTCCTGACGGTTTTTAATAAACACATTGGCTCTTATTCTGTAAGGTGCGATAAGCACAGATGTTCTATCGCATGAAAAGCCGCATTAAAAGTAATCTGCGCTTACACACCGTACAGAATAAGGACCATTACATACAAACCCCAATATGTCACAACCTCTGCACTCACTATTAAATGCAGCAGAAGTATATTATAACTAAACCCTTTACTTACACCAGTCATTAATGTTCGAGTCTGCAGTCAGAATTTAGGGAACGGAAAAAAAAAATGTGTTACATTTAAAAGTGGCTGCCGGCATTTTCTAGTAATGATCGCGGCTAATGATGTATGTACGTATATCTTTATGTATATAGCGCCATACAGGTACATAGCGCTTCACAGCAGTAATACACGTGACATAACACATCGTGGGAATAAACGCTTCAGACATAAATGCAACATTAGGAAAAGGAGTCCCTGCCCCGAAGAGCTTACAGTCTAAGGCTATAGTGCCGTCGATGGCGACACGACGGGTGACGTCACCCTTCACCCACGGCGAAAGTTATATTTCGCCGGTCGTCGTCGTCGCAGGTTTCCGGCCATTTGATTGGTTGAAGGGCCATCACGTGACACGACAGCCCTTGAAATATCAAAATGCGTTTGTTTTCGGGCAACATCGCATCGCCAGCACTATAAGCGCGGCCTAAGTGGGACAGTGTTATATATAGTACTAAACCGTTCCAACGCAAACAGAATGCTTATGGTCATAGCAAACAAAAGCGCCTGTTCTGGCTGATATTGTGCCGTTCATCACAGTTACACTGCAATCTGCGTTTATCTCCAGGCCCTCGGGTGATTAAGCCATCACCTTTCTGTGTCGGAAGTTCATAACATGAGTTGTTATGGAATAAAACCGGCCCCGCTCTATTATCTGTTGCTGAATTAAATCAGTTTGGGATATTAGCTAATAATGGTGATTGTATTTAGAGGATAATGGTGCATGTTAACAGAAGGTAAAATAAGGTACAATCCCACTTTCAGTATAGGAAAGTCTTAGCAACACGCTCTCTGGGATTTAAGCGTTGCTCATTACCCTGGCCATTAATATAGCAGGAGGTCAGCGGTCTCTTCTGTAACGGTTTAAAACACTTGCCTTTGCAAAAATGTATTTTACTCCTGTAAAGGGGATTCCTTGTAGCAAGTCGTCTGCTGACTGAACAAAAACCTCAATAAAGCCCCCTGTTTTCTGGATAATAAAGAGTCATTTCCATAACTCTTGCAACCCAGGAGCACAGGTGTAATGAACATTGAGGGCCTCATGCAGAGAGCATCGTTATTTCAAAACTCGCCATTTTTTGTTCAATTTCCCTCAGAAAACGGCATAAAATGGCGAGTTGCGAAAAACGCGCCATTTTTTTATTTCTATGTTTAAAACTCGCCTCGCGGCTGGCGAGAACCTCAATCGCGCCATTTTTAAAACTCTCCGAATGCAGAGAGGTGCGAACGGCAAGTAGCGGCTGTTCGCGCCAAAAAAAGGCGCGATTCTCGCATTTTTGCCGCGCCACGAAAATATGGCAAGATGGCGCTCGCCGCCTATAGTAAAGGGGAAAAAAAAGGCGCGAATTTGTTTTTACACGTTTCTGAAGCGCGCATCTCGCCAATTTAAACTCGCCACACGCATCCATGTTAAACATAGCAGAATTCGCACTTTTCTGCATATGGAGAATAAAACTCTCCAAAAAAGCTACTTTTTATGAAATTCGCCATTTTTAAAATTCTATGCTCTCTGCATGAGGCCCTTTGTAAGGATTCTGCCTGATCCGTGCCGGGTTTTGCTGCCAGTTCGGGTTTTCCAGGCTGCCTGCCCTTTCTACTCAATTTGGCCATTTTGGTTACTGGCAGCCTGCTATATATGCTACACGTACAGAAAACCCGCACTGCTATTGTTAACCTGTGAGGTGCTGACTGGATGGAGACGTGATAATATCGATTGGAGAAAAAGAACCCAGTCTTGTAGCACTCGTACACAACAATTGTATAGTGATAAATTTAAAATACTTTATTAATAACTCTGAATAAAAAATAGGGTGTTAAAACGTAATTAAATACTGTGTAGAACAGCACGTGACTGTATCCTTTGGTAACCCACCCTGGTATAGGTGGGTAGATATAGTGTGATCCCTGATAGGTACTAGAGATCAAATGCTATAAATTATAGCGACCTAAAATGTAGGAGAGGAGCCAAAGAAAGCCCACCGAAAAGACTGTCTCTATTGGAGTGCGTCTAGGCGTAGATTGCGCTCTAGAGGGATACACACATGATAATGTGGCATATACTACGCTAGGTAAGACCTATAAGTATCTCCCCCGCCCCCCCCCCCCCAGATAGAGATTGCTCTGTTTTGTGTACAAATTCACCTTCATAGTATGAGCTGCATCTCTATAAAGGATATGTGTTGCCTATTTTCTAAGGTGCAGGCTATTAGGCAAGCAGTGATTGCTGTTGTAAGGTATAGCTAAACTAGAGCAACTATAGGAAATCACCAAAACACCTAGGAGGTGATTTGAGGCCGGATAGGTACTCCTACAATGTTGTGGTAGGTTGTTGGTGATGTCTGCTGCTGCTGTTGGTTCAGTGCCCCTTACTGTTGTAGCACAGTGTAAACTTAGCTGCCACACACAAGCACTATGCGCTTATGGTTAATTCCCCTAAGCACACCAGGGTCTTATCATGCGCAGGAGGTGGAAGCTGATGTCAGAGCAACCTCCACAGTGATGTGTGGGTAAGAATGATGCTTGCGCTAACTGTAATGGTTAATGTGTGGACATAAACAGCTTGAGAAGCTACTCAGCAGGTCATGGATCGCTGCATATGCCAACACACGAGTGTGCTGGAGTAGGGTATACAGGAGGTTAATATTGAAGTGGGGTCAAAGCCCCAACGCACCATGTCCCCCCTCTCTACAGGTTGGAGCAATAGCGTGCACAGAGTAATGACGTGGGGAGCCGGTCTAGCTGTTACAACAGCAATCACTGCTTGCCTAATAGCCTGCACCTTAGAAAATAGGCAACACATATCCCTTATAGAGATGTAGCTCATACTATGAAGGTGAATTTGTACACAAAACAGAGCAATCTCTATCTGGGGGGTGGGGGGGAGATACTTATAGGTCTTACCTAGCGTAGTATATGCCACATTATCATGTGTGTATCCCTCTAGAGCGTAATCTACGTCTAGACGCACTCCAATAGAGACAGTCCTTTCGGTGGGCTTTCTTTGGCTCCTCTCCTACATTTTAGGTCGCTATAATTTATAGCATTTGATCTCTAGTACCTATCAGGGATCACACTATATCTACCCACCTATATCAGGGTGGGTTACCAAAGGATACAGTCACGTGCTGTTCTACACAGTATTTAATTACGTTTTAACGCCCTATTTTTTATTCAGAGTTATTAATAAAGTATTTTAAATTTATCACTACACAATTGTTGTGTACGAGTGCTACAAGACTGGGTTCTTTTTCTCCAATCGATATTAGCCTGCTATATATGGCTGCACTTCCTGGTGGGAGTCGCAGAGCAAAGTTCTGTGTTTCTGCAGCTCCTGTCGGTCTTTGCCGTCGCCCTTTCCGTTACCGGTTTGGATTCCTTGCTGCCGACTCCGGACCGTGACCCCGACCTCGCTGCTTTCTGCCTGCCCTAACTTTTGCCTGTTGCCTGGACTCCGCACCATTGCTGCCTGACCCCTGCTTCCATACCGACTACGGATACTCTTACGGGACTCGGTCCCAAGGCTCTGATCGGTTAATTTCCATCCCTACCTCAGCCATGCGGGTCTGCCTCCTGATTTTAGACATGCACCATCACACATTTTAGGCGCGGTGTGCACTTTGGTGAACACCCAATGTTCTGTAGCCTTGCTGCGCAACATCAGCCGTTCAGCTGTAACAATATGCTGTGGTCAGTAAGCCACAAAAGGATAGGTTCACGATTTAAAACCAGGTTTCATGTAAATTGACAGGTTAGGGTAAGTTACAACTTCTTCATCACTGGAACGGCAGAGAAATGTGTTTCATGTCCACCAGCATTAAAGGCCTAAGCATGACACCTCTTTCTTGTACACACATTACATGGCATGGCCTATTTCATGTAATGTTAACAAGATTTTACTCATGGAAGAAAAAAAAAACTTGGTGTTAATTTTAATGGCTGTTATTCCAAATGAGCTAATTACAGCCTTAAATAAATTTCTCCCAGGTTCAGTAGGGTCCGTTAAGGTTAACGCCGGGGAAATAACGCTATGGTAAAGTTACAACTATGTCTGGCGTTGCTCCCAGTCACACAGTGAAAATAAGGCTTTTACGGGGGAGAAAACAGATTTGAACCAATATTCCACATGGGAAGATAAAGATTTCTGGGGCCTTGTGTGAGAGCGATATCAGGGAATTCTACAAATATATAATAATATGTCAAATGTATTCAAATTATTTACACCTCTCAAATGTATGTTCCCAGCTCTCACCCCGTGCAACTCAGGTTATCGATTTGGAGTTCTTTCCCTCGCCGACAAGACATACATTCATTTGCATTAACCCTACGCTGATGAGCTCAATGACATGTTATTTTGCATATCATTACCATGGTGAATTAATCGGTAACTCTGGGAAAATGACGTCTGTTCCTGTTTTGAGCATTGTCTGGTTATTTGCCCCCATTTAACACAGCTTAGTACATTTAGACCAAGCAAGCTTTTTTTTGCAGACCCCGTAGCTGTAACAAGCCAGCGTGTCACTTATATATGCCCCTACAGTGCATGCAAATGTTATATCTGCTTCCTGTTAAGAAAGATGTATAATTTGTGATGGGAGATAAGAAACACAGTTTTATCTGCTCGTGTTAGAAATGCATTGTAAGCACTTCAGTAAAAAGTGCAATCAAGATCCTCTCAAAATAAAAACACAAAAAATGCAGAGTTGCTGAACTTTCTGGAACCAAGTCTTCTCTCCCTCCCAAGTCTTCTCTCCCTTTGGCCAGATCTCATGTCACACATACTGACAGGGAGGAAGCTTAGCAATATACAATGTACTTAGTCTGTTAATAAAAGTTAAAAAAAAGTATCACAAACAGATGTTGATACATTTTCTTGGTTGCATATTGGTGGAGTTTTAGGACTACATCTCTACTTCTTCTCGGGTCTTCGATCTCGGTCCTAGGGCTCTGTGAGCTCTGTCCATCAGGAGATAGCCATCTTGTAACTGTGGGTCAATTAACTTGAACAGCCTCTTAAGATACGGCTGGAGGGCTTCTGCGGAGACCGACTCAGGGACATGGCAGATTCGTAAATTCTGCCTTCGCTCCCTGTTCTTTAGGTCATCGATACCATACCTCATGGCTCTTCTCTTCATTGAGACGCAGGACCTTGTCGTCGGTATTTACCTGGTTTTGTAAAGAAATGTCCATCTTTATTTTCAAGCTCCGTAGTTCTTTTAGCCAATAAAGAAACTTCTGCTTTAAAATTCCTTTACAGCTCTATCCAGGGCTGACTGAAAGCCCGCTTGCATTTCTTTGAGCACGTTCTGGAGGTCCTGCTTTGTGATCACCGTGTCTCCCTCAGCCATGTTATTCTCACTTTCAGTGGCAGCTCTCATCTCGGTCTCTTTTCCTGCTGTGCTTTTCTCTGCAGAGTTTCTTAGGGTTGCCCTTCTCTCAGAAATGTCCCCCTCTGGTCGCACAGCCTCTCGGTCTTGTCTGTGTCGCCCGATGCGCGCTCCCGTGCGCCCAGCGCCATCTTTGTTTTTCCTCCTTTTTCAGCGAGAAGTTATGAGATTTTATTGCTAAACGTAATGGACACCCCTTCCCATGGATAACAGTCTTACAAATGGTACATAGTATTATGGCTAATGACCATGTTATATGCCCCATGCAACATTGGCTTGTACCTCCTGGTCTTGCTCTTCTTCTTCATCATCATCATCATCTGTTATTTTCCGCCTCATTATTATTATTTTCTCCTTGTAACTTGCACATTTTAAAGTGAAAAAAAGAGAGTGCCTAACAATTGCACTTTAATGTAATTTTTTTTTAGTCATAGCCGTGATTGACGTGAGCAACAAAGGCTAATAGCAGAGCTTCTTATTCAAACACTTAATATCTTCAGTCTCACTTACCGGCTTCTGATTGATGTGTCTGCTCCACTCCGGTGCCATGACAACTGGTAATGGGTAGGTTTCCCCAAGAGACACATTAGCGTGTTCCAATGAGGCGTTACTTAGTGCCCAGGGAGTGTGGACAGCTCCCCCTTTTACCTGCTGCAGTTCTGGAACCCAAAGCCGGATGTAATCGCCCTGCAACCAGAAGAAGTGCGAAATCACAACGGTTACAACCATCCGTGAAAAAAATATCCTCATTTTGGAAGTCACTGATGTGTGAAATAAATCTTTCTATATTTCAAAACGAAATAGAGGAGTAGATGCTCCATCATCAACCCATTGGTGAAGATTATTCAATCAAAAGGAACTTTCTATCTGTAAGAGTGCTCTCAAATTACAATAATAGCCACCATCAACTCTCTCATTCATACAATTTATCTAATGCTCCGATACATCAAGGCTGCGTCACTAGGACACCGGTGTGATTTATAAGCGTGGTGCCCAAGTACAGTTTATAGGAGGTTGCCATCAAAAGAAACAAATGTTGTCTAGATCAGGGGGCGCAAACTCCTGGTGCTGCGCCCCTCTGTCTGCTCTCCCCCAGTGCTCGCGCCCCCCCCCCCTTACTGTTGTGCCGGCGTCAAATGACGATGGGGGGGGTCATGTAATGCCACATCATGTGCCATGGTGAGGCATCGCCCGAAGCCAGCTGAATCACGGCAAGCGAGTTAGAGGCCTCGCATGGTCCCCCGGCATTTAATTTAAATGCCTTGGGGAAGAGCGCGGGGCATCTGCAACCGCCGCACCACCCAGTTCGCGCACCCCTGGCCTAGATCATATAAGCCACGGCAATATCTAATTCAGGGGTGCGCCAAGTTTTCTTCCTGCGCCACCATGCTCGCGCCCCCTCCCTTCTTGGCTCCGGTGTCAAAATGACGCAGCGAGGTCATGTGACATCACGTGACCCCGCAGCGTCATTTAAACACTGGGTTGCCATGACGACGCATTACTGGAAGGCAAGGTAAGCGACGTTACAGAGGCTTCATGGGGAAGCGCAGGACCTCTGTAAGCGCCGCCCCCCCAGAAAGTCTCGCGCCCCCTTTTGCGCACCCATGATCTAACGGATAAAGCTCAAAGAACCTAAAAGATACGTTCCATTGTAACCCCTCAGTGTTAACATAACTTCAGAATCTGTTTTCCTCACTCCATTTCCATGTCCCCGGTACATTATCTTCCCGTGCTCTTTGTCCCCTGTCCTCACTTTACCCTAGAACAGAGATATATATTCACCAAGTATCTTTGGTTGAGGTATTTCTATACTGCACTCAGGATGCTTACAGCTTGATATGTTTAAATTGGTCGGGATACAAGAGGTTTAGACTTAGCCTGCAGCTCAGTTCTACTAGGAATTATTATCTACTGCTGGTTGTCCTGCCATGATCGCACTTCATACGCTTGGCAGGTTAATAAATAGAAGGGAAAAAAATAACATCTGTAGTGTATTTAGCCTATCAGTTCTAAAAAGAGAACTAGTTCTTTGTTTTGGATCCCACTTGTGGATGTATTTGCAACACTGTCAGTTCTAGTCTTATAAAGAACATCAAATCAGACTTCCCTTCGAGAGAAGGCACCTTCAACGACAACACCAAGGATAAAAATGTTTAACTATTGTTCACGACAAGTCTTTCATTTAGAACCAGAGCTTTCTTAATCAAAAACCCTTGGGCCCTCCTTGGTTGGTCTATGCCATTGACCGGGGGTGCACAACTCCAGTCCTCAAGAACCCCCATCAGGTCAGGTTTTAAAGGATATCCAGGCTTGAGCACAGTTGGAGAACTCAGTGGCTCGATCATTTTGATAGAGTCACCTGTGCTGAAGCCCGGATATCCTTAAATCCTGAGCTGCCGATGGCACTTAAGAACTGGAGTTTGGCACCCATGCCATAGACTCTGCTCAGAGGTGTCCATGACTAAGGCCTGGGACATAGTAGAGTAGGCTGTGCTGAGCCGTGCTGAGCAGATGCACTTACCCCCTGCATCTGTCATCAGCATGGCTTTAGCAGCTGCTTCTGCATGCATGCGGAGGCTCAGATATTTTGAGCAGACAAGCAAGTTTAAAATTTGCCGCTCAGGGGAGCGGAGGAGCGGTCACGTGACCGCTCACATCCAATGGGAGCGAGGGACTAGCCCCGCCTCCCGCCACACCTCTGTTCCGCTTCCGACACGCCTTCACCCCGCCTCCGCCCCACTCCCCAAAGCGCGCTCACTGCCTCGCCTGCCAGGACACAAAAAAGCTCCAGTTTGAGCAGGCGAGGCAGAGCAGGAGCGCGGATCAGCGCGGCCCGAGGCACCATGCCCGAGGCCTAAGAAATGATCTGCCTGTCCTCCAAGCTAAGAGAACAGAAAGATACAAAGTTTAGTTCACTGGATGAGGTATGGTTTCAGATAGTTTCCCTCTATAAAATGATAGGTAGCTCTCAATGCAAATAAATATGCGTTTTTTTGCTGTTCTATTAAGTAGGTGGATTTATCACTCTTTGGTGCAGAGGTACAAGAATTAAAATATTTTACACTAATATTTCTCTCTCTCGAAAAAAAAAGTTTGAGCTGGATCCCATTAATTACAGCTCTGGGGACACCCTGCTTCCCGAGATACTAACCAGCAAAGGGAGTGCCGGTATCCCGCCAAAATGTAAAGCTCCCACGTCACGCGGGCAAATAGGAAGCCGAACCGGACAACGTCATGGCTTCCAATCGGGAGCTTTGAAACTGCGCCATTACGGGGACCCTGCTAGCGGATCGTCTCCTGGTGTCCCTCACGGAGGTCTGTATCTCCGGAAGCAATGGAGCTCAAATGAATGGGATTCAGCTCCTGAGACCCTCTGCTTCAATCTGATGTTCAAAAAAATCATTTAATAACAAAACAAAAAAATCGCAAAATAAGAATCTTGCGCTTGGATTGCTTCTTAAAAAATATATATTAATTGAATTATTTTTCTTGAACCAAAAATAAATAATGGTGTTAATCTGTGTGCGAGTGGTGACTCACATACAGTAATAATGTCTGTACAAGTAAACCTGCTTACTGGTGACTCACTGTGAAACTTTCCCAAGGAAGTATGTGATCAGGAGGAAAAAGAAAGTCAATTTGTAAAAAAACCAACAAAACCAACAATGTTAAAGGGCAGATTTATAAACTCCAACGAAGGATATCGCACTACAATATGGTGTTCACTGCCATTAAATATATCAGAATTTCATGAACCACAGATCGAGAATGACCATTACTTAAGAAGAAGGAACATTGCAGTGAAGGAGAGATTTTTACATGGAACCCTTATAAGCGAATGCTCGCTGTTCACACAGCTTTTAAGCACAGAATGGGAATCGGATGCAAAGCCAGAGAAACCACTCACAGACAGCTGTCTCGACCTCCACCGGTCTACCATTGCCCCCGCTGCAGTTGGGAGCGTCACGCAGGTTGCCAGTATGCGCATGGACCGCTCCGGTACTTCGGTGGCTCTGCAACGGCCCGAACGTTTCGGGCGCCGCCATTTTGAGGTTCGCGCATGCGCAGTAAGTACGGTATGCGACTGCACCTTCGGGGAGCTCGCGCATGCGCAAGAAGTTAGCACGGTAGCGCGTGAAGCCAGGACCTAATCAGAGAGGACTAGAGCAGGGGACTACAAGTCCCATGAGTGTTATGACCGACCATCTGATGCCAGGGAGCCAATAAGGCACTAGGATCCTCTTAGGAAGGGAAGTATGAAGGGTGCGCAGGGGAGCACGTTGGTCAGTCGAGTGCAGGAAGGGGGTAGGACCTGCATGTGTAGAGAGGCAAGTAGCCTCTACACTAAGCCAGAGAATTCCCCTTAGGCTCCAGTTAGGCCCAGAGTCACACACAGCTTGTGGTTGGTATAGGGACAGGCCCTAGAATAGGGAACCTGCCCCATTAGTGTTTATAGTCAGGGACACATAGCGGACGCTGCATTTCCCTAGCAGAGGTTTGGGACCAGGCATCTCCAGAGATAGAGATAATATCCGGGTGAGATCGCCCCGGAAGGACGTCGCGGAAGGTATCGCGTGTCTGCAGATCCTTTGTGAAGTTGTCTGCTGGCCCGAGCACAGGAGCACTCGTCAGGTAACCACACACACCAAGTGCACCAACTATAACACTCTTTTCATAGTGGCCGCGCGGTCACCGCACACTGGGGTTGCGGTGTGGGACATTGGACCGGTGTGGGAAACACGGTGGAGGGTTGCGTCCTGCGAGACGCTTTGGGAAATTGTATCTCTAGAGGGAAGGAGTATGTGATGTTCATGCATATAAAGTTATTGCGGTCTGTCAGTAAAGGTACTTGTTATTTTACATCAAGTGTGCATATTATTGTATTGGTGTCCTGTGAGGGGCAACTTGCACTCCATTGGGATCCCTTCCAGGTGGAGGCGCTGCATCAAGTAGTGGTAATTTATCGCCCCAGGCTCTCCGTGGCAGAGGCTCAGGCCCTGCGAGCCAGCAGGTTAACAACAGCATTAGTAGCCTTTCTGTATTCAGGGGGAAACCGGGACACACACACACACACACACACACACACACACACACACACACACACACACACACACACACACACACACACACACACACACACACACACACACACACACACACACACACACACACACACACACTTTCTCTGGCTCTGCATCGGATTCCCATGCTGTGCTTAAAAGCAGTGTAAACAGCGAGCGTTAGCCTATAAGGTTTCCATGTAAAAATGGATTTCAGGCAAACGGTGACAATGAAGGATATCGCACTACAATCTGGTGTTAACTGCCATTAAATAAATCAGAATTTCATAAACCACGGATCAAGAATGACCATTCCTTAAGAAGATGGAACATTGTGTGCGATGCAGTGTAGGAGGGATACAGAGATACCGGCACCTCCTTTACAAGGTAAGTATCTCGAGAAGCAGGGGTCCCCGGAGCTGAAACCAATGCAGTTCAGCTCCGGAGACCCCCTGCTTCAAACTTAGTAAAAAAATTAAAAACCAGGAATAGGTAAGGCCACGTTAATATTCCCTTGGCCACACATAGGAACACTGGCAGCTAAACGATGAAATAACTGCACGGTTACTACAGAAAACATACAGTATTTGCTTGACTTGGAAATGCCTCTTTGCGGCAATACTTACATTGCTGTCATAATCCAAGCCTTGTTTAATCATGTTGAATTTCCTGTTCTCCCTGGGGTCATTTCCAATCCCAGCGCTGTACAACCAATTGCCATAATTGCTGCACACATCGTAGTCCACCTAGAAACACAGAACAAAAACGGCCGTTCTATTTCCTATTTGCCAGTGAGTTCACATGGTGGCTATTTATAACTGAGACAGGATAACCTCGGAGACCAATCCTTTGACTTGCACTTGCGTACACACTGCAGAAAAGATGTCCCAGGCTGCACCGAGCATGACATGAGATGGAAGTGTTCAAAGCAGAAATGTAACGTACACGGCCACTTCTGACTTCAATTACAATCATTCAGAGGCAACAATTCTAAATCGATCTTACAAAAAATCTATTTTATTTATCTATTATAGTTGACCGATATTTTTTTTATATATACCAGGTACACCGTGGCAACAGTGGGTTTGCTTGTTTATTAAAAAAAAGGCCTCTGGATACCAATTTATTTTCTTTTACAACACACTTTCCTGCGCTAGAAGACACCTTGCAGTCCAGAAGACTGCTTAGTAAATAAGGGTACCCCTGATGAAGTCCCCTTGACAGGAACGAAATGCGTAGGGTTGCTATATTTTCATGTTAAAGCTAACCCCTGCAGTGCATCACCCCTTTCTGGAAAATAGCTGAAGCGCTCAAATGCAGGTATATCTCAAAATGATAATAAGCCAGACCACTGTACCAGGGTACTAACAATTGATATAGTACCTATTGTGTCATATAATGGGTACTATCCTCCTGAAGACAGGTGGTGTGTGGTGCAACCCACTCACCATATGTCTCATTGGCAGGTTCCCCTGAAAAATATGCAAATACTCACATCCTGGTAGGGCAGGCAGGCAAGCTGTGCAGCTACTCAATGCAATACAGGGAAAAGGGAGACCAAAAAGCGCACCAGCACAAACGGAGCAGGAAAAAACCAGAACAAAAAAATGATTAAAAGGGCACTTTAATGTGGCAAAAGACCCATCCAATGCATTTCGAACGTCGCAGCGTTCGAAATGCATTGGATGGGTCTTTTGCCACATTAAAGTGCTCTTTTAATCATTTTTTTGTTCTGGTTTTTTCCTGCTCCGTTTGTGCTGGTGCGCTTTTTGGTCTCCCTTTTCCCTGCATCACCCCTTTCTACCTGCTCCAGTGCAGTTTATAATCTTAAAAGGACTATCATTGTGGGATCCGGCTAGCTTTTTCAACGTGAGCAGCCGACAAATTTTCCTACAGGGACGGCGTAAGACATGTGTGCAGAGGTACATATAATGGAGACCGATTTGGGTGCAATTATATCTTGACTTTATTGAGCCTGTTCCTTTACCCAGGCAAAACATACAAAAACAACAAAATAACAAACACCTATCCCTTTGTAAGGGCTAACTTACTTTCCCAGACCCTATCACCCAAACTCTCAGGAGCTCCCTTAAGCAGGTGGCCCTCCATGTCAGTCTCTGGCAGGTTCCTGGGTCCTCTGTGTCCAGCTAATATAGGTCTCTGAGTGTCTTGATCTCATCACAGCCTTTGTGCTCAAGACAGTGTCTGTGTGCAGGCTTCTCTGCTCTCCTGTCAGCTTAAATGTGAGCTAATGAAATCTGTCTCCTGTTTCCAACAGGAGGCTTTTCTTACAGACTTAATTGACCAGGTGGAGTCTGGTTAAACGCCTGCTGCACTTAACCAGATCCCTGCTGGATTTTAGAGATGGCTTCTTCAACAGGGATAAGTCCCTGTTACAGACGGGATCAAGCAAACATCGCGTGATCTGGCCACAGGAGCTGAACTGATCACACAGACGCAGCGGAGATGAGGGAGACGCCGGCATTTTCCTTCTGATTGCCCGTGCGGTGGGACACACCACAATGCCTATTCTACCTGCTACATTGTAAGTAGCCACTTGTCTTTTGCATATAAACCTTTTACAACAGTACTTCATTATATTGGTTCTTTTTCCATTATCCACAGGATCAGTCAAAGTTGGGACTTTATATATACAGAATATCAGGAGCATCTATGATAGTTTGTATCTACATTGACTACCATACACGGTTTGTCTACTTTGTTGCGCCCTATGTCTAACTGTGTATATATATTAATATAAATAATATTAATATTTATATGAATTGGGCGGCCTGTTCATTTTGTATTGATGCCTAATACAGACTTTTTTTGCCTATACGGATCTGAGGGCAGTCTTCCTGTACCGGACGTGAGAATGGTAATGTTGTTCTATTATTAGAGACTGGCACCTGTTGATGTTTGTTAGTACATTGAGTGCAAGCTGATATATATATATAATATATATATATATATACGCATCTCCGTAGGTGCTGCCAGTATCTCTCTGCAGTTTAAATGTCCCGGTCACGGCTTCCTATTGAAACCACGTGACCGGGACATTGAAACTGAAACGGCACCCCCTACGGAGATGTGTTTCTCAGGAAGCAGGAAGTTCCTGGAGCCGAAATTAATGGGGTAACCTATTTTTATTTATGTAAAATCCGTGAGCAGTGTTTGGTGGGGGTGGGGGGTGGGGAGGGGAAGGGTGGATTTGGCTTAAACTATCCAGGAAGTTCCGTGGAATGGATTTGGACTGTTCCGTGGAATGGATTTGGACTGTTCCGTGGAATGGATTTGGACTGTTCCGTGGAATGGATTTGGACTGTTCCGTCCATCTCTAGTAAAAACAACAACTAATTAACAAGCACTCACATATTCCCTTTCTTAGGAGCCTCTGAATGAGTAATTCATTCCCAGAGAAACAAAATAAGGCAAATCTTTGTTTTTAGCATAGTTACATTAATTTAAGGAAGCCAATTAGATTACCATGGTTTACAAATGGTTGGCGGGGGGGGGGGGAGTAGGTGGGGGGTTGCTGGCTAGGTGGCATTGCACTTTAACATCCCAAATTTGGTCCTGGATTAGAGTAGATTTGCTGTAGGGGCGTTTTTTTTAATCCATGTCATGGTCCTGTGTGTAGAGCTTTTGAACCCAAACAGATTTTTCTTGGATACTGTACATGAAGCATTGTTTCATTTCCAACTTGGACCATTGTGGTTTAAGATAAAGGTCAAAGTTCTTGATTTAAAGCAGCAGTTCAAGCAATATCCTACTTGTGTTTATTTTTTTAGTAAAATCGGTTCTACACTATGAGAAAATACTTGTAGCATTTCAAAAAAATTAAAAATAAACAACTTAAAAAACATTTTAAATGTATTCTAATGTAACAAGCATCTTTGTTCCTATTGCAACCATATACAAAGTCACATCCGCTTACCCTTCTGAAACAGCATCACCTTTTTGAGTCCTGCCCTCTCTCTAGCAGTGAACCAATTGAATCTAGTGCCTGCCTGGTCACATGATCTTCCTTACAGAACTTTGGCTGTCAGTGCAGCAGAAGAGGATCCAAGATGCATTTAGTGAACCCCCAGCCGAATTTCAGCGATCGATTACAGAAGGATCGATCAGCAACTTAGCTAATCACTTGTCAGTATGCAGATTGTATTGATGCACATATTCAATTAAATTTAAAAAAAATTAAGCGACAGCTTGAACTGCAACTTCAAGATGAATGTCAAAATTAGAACATAAATCATCCATCTGGAGGATCACCAATTTGAGGGCCACTTGTGATTGTTATTGAAGCCATCGTTAATGAATCTTCTTAGCTATACAGTATACTGTAAATGAAGAACCATATGCTACTTAATCTCTGCACAGAAGAGACCGTTGAGGTTTTGGAAGCGCTGTGAGCCATTCTCATAAAGAAGACCCACTAGCTAGTAGCCAGCGGACCATCCAAAAGAAAAAGTACATTAATGGTGCACTCCTAAGGCTGTTAAAACTTAGCATTTAATAAATAAACTTAGAAAAATTAAAATCACAACACATAATAGGTGAATCATCACAGGAAGTGTGACTGACGCATATAATGTCTGCTGAGAGAGACATCGGGGTCCCTTTATCTGAGGGGCATGGTGGAAAAATCCTCCAATCTAGACCATTTGTTGATGTGATAGGGATTTAGAATTAGACCATTTCCCCATTATATATATTATATGATATACACACTTCCTGTGATTTTATTATTTCACTTATTTCACCTATTATGTGTTGTGATTTATTTTTTCTAAGTTATTTATTAAATGCTAAGTTTTAACAGGCCATGGGAGTGCACCATTAATGTACATTCTTTTGGATGGTCCGCTGGCTACTAGCTATTGGGTCTTCTTTGTGATAATTCATGAGGAATACGTTGCGATAGCACAGACTGGAAATCCATGTTATGTCACTGGATGGTATAATTCTAAGCATACAACATATTTCTGAGGTCCTAGTGTAACCATGCCATCTATGGCTACCAGTCTGCCCTCACTGGCAGTAAGCCCTGGTAAGAGCAGGCTGCCAGTAGTAATCATGGGTTTTCCCCATTAACTGCATAGCCCTTGAGTGACAGGGGAGGTGGTGTCAGCTAGGCCTGAGTATATCCAACCATGGATCAGACCTAGTGCCCTCCTCCAGGCTGTACGTAAAGGTGACTGCCGCTCAAATGTTGTAGTGCCTCTCCCCACAGGGAGGCAGGTCACACAGCAGAGTGCCTAAGGCGGAGTCCATGGTCAGCGTTTGTCAGCTGACCCACGCTGAGGCACGCTGATGCTTGTCAGTGAGCCCCTGCAGCCGCAATGAGCGGCTTTAGTAGGGGCTTGCGCACGCTTCCGCAGGCGTGCAGAAGCGTAGCAGACAAATTTTTTAGTTTGAGCGCTCACGGGAGCGCAGGGCCGGTCACGTGAGCGGTTCGCCCAATGAGAGCGAACCAGTTCTGTGATGTCACTGGCCCGACCCCCGACACACCCCCGGATGGCGCGCGAACTAAGGCCAGGGAAATTCAGCCTCCGCACGGCTGAAGTCTGTATGGACTCAGCCTAAGATTGGGGCCTTCTCTGGTCCTCTTCCCCCCTGGTGTGTGATCTTACAGGGGGAGAGGTAACCGTTTCTACTGTAGGAGATCGCTTCCATTCATCTGGAGCCTACGGCAGATGGAGGCGCTGCACTGCTAGAGAACCACGTGGGTAATATACCCCAGAAACCTGATCCTGTGTCCCCACAACCCTCCTGTTACCAACAGGTATCATCACTACCTGTAATGGCAGAATCTCCCGTCGGGTAGGGGAAACACCATTACACTAGGTTAAGTCTTTGTAATTGTTGTTGCCACATGCAGCAATGCTACCTTAATGGCCACTTTCTGAAAAGTGGACCCACGGACGGCTGCGCCAATCACTGTATTCTCATTCTGATGGGGGACTATTTCAAGAACCACACAGGATGAAGTCTTTCATTGACCCCCATTATCACGTTTGCTAAACTACTATCAAGCTCCTATTAAACTGATGTAATATACAATGTTATTTGTTAAGTACTTTGCTTCAAACAATATGGGAATATGTAACTTGACCACTCTTCCTGTTAAACACCACCGTCTTGTAATATACCAGATATATTCAAGTTGTAGACAGCATGATTGTAGTCTGCCTTTCTTTGTTGATGCATTAAAAAAAAGTGTCCGGATGCTGTACATAAATACACCAGGCCATTGTTGTGTAAGGCCTTTTCTTACCAGAAGATACTCAAACCATTCTGCACCCATCCTCCAATCAATTCCAAGGTCCTTGGTCAGAAAGCTGGCCACATTCTGACGCCCTCTGTTAGACATGAAACCAGTCATTGCCAGCTCCCGCATGTTGGCATCAACAAAGGGTACTCCGGTACGGCCTTCTACAATAAAGAACAGCACAAAATCATTCTGTCATCATTCACAAGCCATGGTTACGTATGTATATTTGTATTATTTGTATAGCACCATCTGTTTACATAGGGCTTCACAGAAGTAACAGGTTCAACAAAATAATAGATATAACGGGCATAAGTGCTTCACACATAAAAGTAAATATTAGGAAAATAAGTCCCTGTCCAGAAGAGCTTGTATTCAAAGTGGTAAGTACAGTAGGGAGAACACAGAGACAGTAGGAACAATTATTACTGTACATTTCGGAAGCTTATTGTATACGTGTGTCAAAAAGAGCATTGGTCTCCTATAACTCACAACTACCACGCTTATTTATCTTGACATGTCAGATTGAGAAGAGTTTGAAAGAATCTCAAACCAAAGTACTAACCTTTCCAGGCATCAAACAGCTTCAGATCCTTCTTCCATGGAACGTCCTTATCCTGCAGACCTAATGTTTAAAAAGATATCAATGTTGAGTTTTCACAAGTTTTTAAACGCAAAGGCTTTACTAGATTGAAATGTTTGATGCAAGCTAAAGCATAGATGAACATTTATATTACAGCATCAACACAGAAGCTCTACAGAATGACATAAAAATATATGTTAGAGAGAGTTTACCAGTTTTGCAGCCTCATGCTTTTCACTGTGGACATATCTGAGAGATATCGGAGAGTTGGAGTTACAGCACAGATGGCATACAGCACTCTCGCTCTCTCTGCACTCTCGCACTCTGACTAACCTCTCAAAAAGAAAATTCTTCTCCCGTACTTCAAAGCCACGAAGCGAAAGTAGTCCCTCCAAAGAAGCTCAAAAATGACCCTAAAAACAAACAAATAAATGAATGAAATATGTACTTATGCAACATGAAAAATATGGCCAGTGGGAAGAGTTTGAGCTACAATGACTACAACAGCGATATCTTCCAGTACATGTCACTTTTAAATGAGATTGCAATCTTGGTCAATATCTCTAATAAAGCTCACCAACATTTATGGTGTTTCATTTGCATTGAGATTTCCATCAGTGAACTCCTAACATGTTATAGTAACTTAACGGGGTGGTCCTTCAGAGACAGTGTGTAGCCCCCAACCTCCGGGAGCACCCACCTCCTGAGACACATGTACTTTTAACCAACTCTTATGACATCTTAAAACTATATTTCAGAGAATGGGATTTGTCAAACACTAAAAGGCTGAACGCCCTCTGGTTGACAGAGTAAGAGACAAAATAGTCTACACAATGAATTCTCATACTGCATCAGTCCCTATACATAGCAAGGTATACTCAAGCAAGATAATCTGAGTCTTAAATTAAATATCTCAGACAGATACCTACATACAATAAAGTGTCAGTGGTAAGAGTACTTGTAATATATGTAACAGTGTTTCCTCCACCCGGTGGGAGATTTGTCCATTACTACGGTGTATGGTGCATATACCTGCTGGCAACAGGATTGCTGAGTCGTCCGCCGGTGGTAGTGGGGATACAGGATCAGGCTTCTGGGGTTCATACCCCACATATCTCTTTAGCAGTGCAGCGCCTCCATCTGCCGTAGGCTCCAGGAGCTGAAGGTGAGCTCCCACGGTAGAACTTATTACCTCTCCCTCCAGTAAGGTCATGCACCAGGCAGGAGGTATATAACAACAGGAACGGTATATTCACTCTGTACAGCACAGTTACACGGCAGGCTTCTGCCTGATGCAGTACTCTCAGCTCTCACTGAAGGATGGTCCCTGGACCGTCACTACAGGCCAAGGGCACCCGCAGCCGTCCTAGCTCTTCCCCACCTTCCTAGCAGATGCAGAGGTATGCTCCACACTCACTCTCCTTCGGAGGGAAGAGCACGAGGGAAGACCCCAATCTCAGGCTCCCAGTTGTGTGACCTGCCTTCCTCAGAGGGGATAGGACACTACTAAATTTAGGGCAGTACTGCTTTTAAGTACTGCCAGGAGGAGGGCACCAGGTCTGTCTCATGATTGGTCATGCCCAGGCCTGATGTCACCGCCTCCCGCTGTCACTCAAATGCAGCTCCTCGGATGGGGAAAACCCCATAGCAACTACTGACAACCTGATTGTGCCAGGGTTTACTTCCAGCCCAAGGCAGAATAGTAGCCATCAGGTGACCTGGCTACATATACAAATGCTTGAAGTACCCTCCATACGCAATAAAATATATTACGCAGTTGTACAACACTTATAAACAGAGTTCAAAGAATATATATTGAATACGTATTCCCATGAACAGAGTTCTACGATACCGTCATAAAGCACATAGATGTAGGCAAAGATGAAAGCAAGTCCCACAAGCTAGGGCATATAGCTTGAAAATGCGATCTCCTGATATGGAGAGTTCGGAGCCCCAGGCTGGAGCAGAGAGAGACAAACAGTCACAAGTCTGCACGCTAGTGTGCGTCACACGTTATCCATGTCAGAGAGGACGTTCTAAGACCCACCCCAACACGCGTTTCGCAACGGATTCTATTGGGGGCGTGAGTGACAGCTGTGAGGACCAACCTTATATCCCCTTCAAAGTGAGTGAACAGACCAAACAAAGTCATTCAAGAGTAATAACACTGCTGATACTAATTATTATAACAAAACATCCTAATTGAAAATGTTAAAAGGAGGAAACAGATAGAGACATGTCAAAAAGAGCAACACAGAACAGGAAAAAATGCCTTATTATAGAAACATGGAATAATGTAGAGCAGGGGTGCGCAATGTTTTGGAGTTGTGCCCCCCCCCCCCCTGTATGATAGCCCCAGCACTCGTGCCCCCCCCTTGTCTGTGACACGGCATCAAAGGACAATGCGGGTCATGTGACAGGCGTAACCATTGCGCCGGGTACGTCACATGACCCCTGCGGCACCATTTGACGCCGCCTTGCGATAAGACTACAGAACCCCGGTAAGTTGAGGTTGCAGAGGCCTCGCGCCAACCCCCGGCATTTAACTTAAATGCCAATTTAACAATCCATCTGCATTCCTTTTTTTAGAAGCATCTTTTCAAGATCTTCCCTAATTCCCAAGGACACTTTGTCTATTGCGCATGCGGTCATATATATGTTCCACTTTTGTCCTGTAACATACCAGTATGTGCTTTGATTTGCAGTTCGCTCTTGTTCATATTTCTGGATCTGCTCAAAAATGTATCTTGGGGAGATAGATCCCAAAGCCAGCCTGTAAAGGAAAGCAGAGGACTGATGAGATAGAGATAGAGATACATATATTATATATATACACACACACACACACACCTAAATGTTCACTGAAAATAGCAAATACAGCCTATAAGGGGCTGTGTGTAATGCTATGTAATCAGAAAAAATATTAACCGTTTCTATTTATTTCTATTTTTTATTCATTTTGGCCAGCATTTACCAAGGTGTCTTCTGTCTTAAAACACTTTCTGGCGCTGGAAGGCACCATACAACTCATTGAATTTCATGGCATCTTTCAGTGCCAGAAGGTGTATTATGGCAGAAGACTGCTTCGATTATATGGACCATTGACATAGATTCACTAAACTCTTTTAAACTTAAGTTAAAAATTGCACCTGGTAAAAATGAAAGGTTGGGTGTTAATTTATGAAGTATTTTCTTATTTATTAACGATTCATGATTTTTTTTTGTAAAATAAGAGGCAAAAAAGCAAATGAATTAAAATATGCAGTGTATAAAACGTTACCATGATATAACCATTAAACATTGCTTGTATGTGACCTACCCCACTTGCATAGCTAAAAGGCTGGTACGGCATTGCCATACTAACCCATATAGCAAACTGTGTTTAACCCCAATTATCCCTTACCCCAGTGGGCTCCTACCTCACAACTCCCCACCACTGGGTTGGTTTATAGTCCAACTAGAAGCTTTGGCTAGTATGGCTGCAAGTCATTCCAATAGATGGGGGAGGGTGTTGTGAGTGGTGGGGGTAGGGCAGGTGGATAATTGGAAGTAGGTGCCTCTGGGTGGGAGGTTTGGCTCGCTGGCGGGAGATGGGAAGGAATGAACCCTTTGTTTGCCATAGGAGTTAGTGAGGCATTGGCAAGCAAGAAAACAGGACGAAAATATTCCCTACTTTTTTTTTCTTCAATTTTTTTTATTGTTTTTTTGAGAGAATGACATCATATAACAAGTTTTAACATACATCTGTTACACTTCACAATTTACAAAAAGAAGAAATATTAAACATTATATTACAACATAAATAATACTCTCGTTGTCTTTTCTTATATATTAACTTTCATCTGTTGAATTCTACAAAACTTTTGTTATTTTTTTTTTTAATTTTTAACAACCTATTGAGGAAGCAGCCTCTTCCGGACATCTCTCTCTCAGAGAAAATCAAGGATAGTGGAGGGAAAAGCAAGAAAGAAGAAGAGGGAGGGGGGGATAGGAGAAATGAGAGGAGGGGGGGAGGGGTACTATTCCCTACTTATAATGTCAACATGAAGTAGACGCTGTTAAATCCAATGCATCTGTCCAACATGTCCCGTATACCAACACATACTTTTATTTTAGTCCCCTTTGGCAACAAAGGAGTTACCAGAATTGTGAAAGTGTGTGTAGACAGACTATCTCTTTGGCACATTGTACACATTTCCTATATCAGTGGTAGGAAACATGACATACTTCAAGGGCAGGACATTACCCATGTGTATACACACACACACAAACACAAAGCGCTGGCAGAATGCGCGTTGCATCCGTTCAGCAGGTTAATGCTCGCGCGCTGGTGAATACTGTCCCGTTCCGCCTCTTGTACAGACAGGGAACTAGCAATTAACACAGGAGAGGAGCTGGCCAGCACAGTATTAATCAGCATACTGTCATTAAGTAGCTGAGGGAGAAGTTACGATCTCTGCTCCATCTGAACTGGGGACAGAGGCAGGGCGGGCTGCTAGTGCAGACAAAGGTCATGGGCCCCAGGTGAAACCCCTAGAGGCCGCCTGTTGTCCACCGATACCTTCGATTTTAAAATGGTCTTCACAGGTTGGAGTATTTCGATGTAGTAACTACCTATTCATCTGCGAAGCATAAATCTTACCATGGAGCAAATTTGGTAGAGTAATCCGTCCCAATGAGGCCATTTCGAGTATCTTTATAAGAGGCAACCAGGTTCTAGAAGGAAAGGAAAGAATGCAACATTACATCGTATGCCGTGTTACTCTCATGTGACGGAAATGACCAGGTTCTAGAAGGAAAGGAAAGAATGCAACATTACATCGTATGCCGTGTTACTCTCATGTGACGGAAATGACCAGGTTCTAGAAGGAAAGGAAAGAATGCAACATTACATCGTATGCCGTGTTACTCTCATGTGACGGAAATGACCAGGTTCTAGAAGGAAAGGAAAGAATGCAACATTACATCGTATGCCGTGTTACTCTCATGTGACGGAAATGAAGTGTAGCAGCTTCAGTACATCACCCCAATCGCCATCTTCAGTGAATAGATATTTTATTTATAAAACTCTCCTCCCAGCCCCCGAGATATTTCATTTTGGAATTCCCCCACAAGGATGCTTCGATGGGAGAAACAATGTAACCACTGAGGTCAGCCTCGCTTTGACGACCAATAGGAAGCTGTGACATTTTCGTGAAATGACCTTGCAGCTTCGGATTGGGTGACTCCACAGACGGCTTTGTTTTTGTTTCTAGCAACTAGTGGCAACAGTAAAGACTTCAATATTCCTGTAATTATTGGGTCCCCTGAGCTTTGAGTGCCATGATTAAGCCACGGAGGACACCTTGGCACAAATAAAGCAAAAACATAAAATTATTTGGAGGGGGAAAGGAGAATGCCACTTTAAAGCAGCAATACTATTTCCCTCTTTTTTTTCTTCTTTTTATATGTAAAAGCATGTGACAATGTATAATTCTACATTTTTAACTAAGCTGGCAAATCGTTTGGTGCTCCTTTTATAAATCTGTAAAAATCATGACTGTGTGCCTAACAAAATGGCTGCCTTGTAACTTTGTGCTGCAGTCTGTGAAATTCTGCAGCTGATCTGTAACATTATATTACTGTAGAACACAATATTGTTACAGATTTCAGAGTAATAGACAGTTTGCTGTTTGAAACACAGCAACAGATCTGTTAGTGATACTTTGTTGCCAAATGGCAGAGCTCAAAAAAGGTGTGTGTCAGAGCCTGTTTCATAAGAGGAAGTGGATAGGACTTTCTAAATGGTTGCTGTAGCAAACAAAGGATGATCAGTACATTAAAAGTTCATTAAAGCAGCAGTCCAAGCTGCTGTCCCCCCCCCCCCTTTAATATGTGCATGAATACAATCCACATATGATAAGTAATTAGCCAAGTTGTCGATCGACCCGTTCTCCTGTGATCGATCAGCGAAGATTCGGAAGGGGGTTCACTAAATGTCTGCCACTGCAGTAGAAGAGGAGCAAAAATGCAAAGTTCTGTGGGGAAGATCATTTGACCAGGCAGTCACTAGATACAATGCACTGCTAGAGAGGGCAGGGATCAAAAAAGGGGTGTGCTAGAGCCCGTTTTAAAAGAGAAAGGGGACTTTGTAAATGGTTGCTATAGAAACAAAATAAGCTTGTTACATTATAATACATTAAATATGTCATTCAGAGTTGTTTAAAAAAATGCTACAAGTATTTTCTCATAGTGCAGACGTATTTATTAAAAAAAAAAAACACATGTAGGATATTGCTTGGTCTGCAGCTTTGAAAATGGCATTAGGAGTTAAGAAAAAAATGCAGACAGTATTATTTAATACTACAGAACTGATTTATTAAAATAAAAAAAAATTAAAAACCATAGGAATTTTCACGTTCTGCTGCTTTAACATGAGCAGGCTGCACAGCTGATGTATTATGGAGTGATAGCCGCGAGGCAGGGTTAGCGCGAGGCAGGGTTAGCGCGAGGCAGGGTTAGCGCGAGGCAGGGTTAGCGCGAGGCAGGAGGTGCAAAAGAACAGCCCTATTCATTTTGCAGAATGTGGAAAAGCTACGGAGAACAAATAATAGACAAGGACTTTACGTATTAAAACTACTGGCCGTGGAACATTTTCCACCCTGCAACATGCCATCCCACGGTGAATTAATGCTTGTGGTGTGTTTAAGTTATATGGTTTAAACCTAGAAGAAACTATTAAGTCGAGTATATTAAACCATTTAAAAAAGTTTGAAACGTTTCCATCATTTACAACCAGAGAAGGGGAAAGGAGCGGCTCAGCGAGTAAGGACACCGACTCTGTGAACAATGACACAGGCTTTGAATCAGGGGAGCCTGTTAAAACCCCAGTGTCAGCTCCTTGTGACCTTGGGCAAGTCACTTGATCTCACTGGGTCTACAGTGTCCTGGATAAGGGCGCTATAATAAATACATGGAGGGACTTTAGAAAGGGAGAGGTGTCATTCTAAGGTATGTGGAGGACGAGGAGCAAATATAAAATATATAAAAAAAAGGCAGTAAAACCTAAGCTTCAGGTTACAACATACAAGTCTTAAAGGATTGCAAACATCATTTTCAGGATGCTGGCAGAACGTCCTGTAATATATTATAAAAGTTTTTAAAAAAAGCAACAACAAAAAAAAAAAATGGTGCTGGGTACCAACCGATTTTAAGCGCTCACCGTATCCCAGAAGTAATGCTGCAGTCTCTGTAAGGCCCGGGTCTCTCCTCCACTCCAGGGGAAAGCGCTCCTTGGGTCCGTCAAAGGATCTGTCAATCAGAACAGCAGCAGCGTTAACAAAATCAACAACTACCCGTCTCTGAATCATCAAACCGGGCACCCAACAGAGGCCAACGTGCATTAAAAAGGAGCGGTACTGTGCCCAATTTGAAAACAATGTATACCTTTTAATTATGATAATAGTACATATTAATTAAGTCCTCAAAAGAGAGGAGACACATTTTCTACAATAAATCCTAGAAGGGGAAGTTTGCAGGTGGAGTACGTGGAGGTGCTCTGGGATTCCTCTGTACCTCCCAAGTACACCATCCCCACCGCTGTATCCTAGAAGTACATCAATGAAAGGCACTTGTATTAATCTCTTAACAGCAGCAATCGCCGTCCACACCCCAGCGAAACCCAAGGAATTTAACTCAGACAGCGTTAGTATCTCATTTCCTGCTGCTCTTGGGTTTCTTTATTGTATTTTAAATCATTGTTTTCCTAATTGCTAGTGTCTGAGGTTACCATGGCAACCCAAGACTGCAAAGGACTCCAGGAAGAGCACCATTTTGTCCTCCCGGACGCCTAAGGCCTGTCCCAAATGGTCAGAAAATCCCCACTGAAAAGGAAAGAGGATTTTTGGCTGACAATTGCTCAAACGGTCGCTTTGGGTTGTAGAGAATAATTCCCTTAAATTTTTCAACTGCTTGCATCTCCTGAATAATTACAAACATCGTTTCCGGATGCAGGCAGGGGCCCTGTAATGCAGTATAATAGAGCCATGACATAACACTAGGTGACAACAGATTTCAACCACCGACTATCCCACAAGTGATGCTCCGGCCTGACTTTAAAATTAAAAACATACCCTGGCAGGGCACCACTCGCTATAATTATAGCAAGTATAGATATAAATATGTTAAACAGAAAAGATATTACAACCTTCCCAGAATTATACAATCTATGACCAATCGGGATACTAGAGGTGCGCTCGAACTACACACCAGTAGATCTTAATTTCCAAAATGGCTGCATCAGGACTCGTCAGAGTAGAAGGGCCACAAGAGTATTTTACATTGAAGTTAGATATATTTAAAAAGACAACTACTGTACATTATACTTCAGCATTTGGCAAAGCATTGATAATATTTGTACCATATAGATAATATATTTACATTACTTTAAAAAATTGAGTTTTAGTGTGTGAAGAATTACACTGAGGGGCTCGACAGCTGCAATGGAACCGGCAAAATCAGACAGTACCAGGGCCATGTGCAGACCTACAGGGCAATAATAATAATAATAATAAATGTTCAATGATGGAGAAGACCTACAGGGCAAGCCGGAGAACCCTGGTATACACTATATAATAATTATAATAATAATAATAATAGTTCAATGATGGAAAAGACCTACAGGGCAAGCTGGAGAGCCCTGGTATACACTATATAATAATTATAATAATAATAGTTCAATGATGGAAAAGACCTACAGGGCAAGCCGGAGAGCCCTGGTATACACTATAATAATAATAATAATAATAAAAAATGTTCAATGATGGAGAAGACCTACATGGCAAGTCGAAGAGCCCTGGTATACACTATATAATAATAAGTGTTCAATGATGGAGAAGACCTACAGGGCAAGTCAAAGAGCCCTGGTATATAATAATAATAATAATAATAATAATAATAATAATAAATGTTCAATGATGGAGAAGACCTACAGGGCAAGTCGAAGAGCCCTGGTATACACTATATAATAATAATAATAATAATAATAAATGTTCAATGATGGAGAAGACCTAGACGCCAAGCCGAAGAGCCCTGGTATACACTATATAATAATAATAATAATAATAAATTTTCAATGATGGAGAAGACCTACAGGGCAAGCCGAAGAGCCCAGGGATAATAATAATAATAATAATAATAATAGTTAAATGATGGAGCAGACCACAGGACTATAACTGGCAGACTCTCTTGCCTTGCTGTCCGAGCTCTTCATGCGTTGGGATGCTTCCCTCTTCCAGCCCAGTAGGGAAAGGCTTGAGCTTGTCCGGCATCTGCAGAGTTGGCCGCACTTGACACTGCGCTTCCACCGCTTTTCTGAACTGGGTGTAGACATCAGGCAAGCTGCAGGAGTCACAAAGCCACGAGACGCCGTTTACATCACAGCTAGTTCCCATTTCATTAAAAAAAATAAACTCTATGCTTGGGCTACTTTACCAAGACCCACAGTCCTATCACAATGCAGTTTCTGTATTTCCTGTGCATAGCTGGACCAGGAGCAAAACTGCATTGCTTCTAATAATAGTTTAATTAGAACACAGCTATTTAATTATATTTCACAGAGGTCACCTTACATCCAGAGTCCCCTGTGAGAAGGAAACCTTGCTTAATTACCAAAGAAACGTTTCTGCTTTAGATCGGATTACAATCGGTTCAGGAAGTTAAATGACATTGTTCGGCTCTTTACAAAATGCTGTGCATCAACTGAAGGGGATTTCACCTTTAAAAACCAGAATATAAACTTCACGTTGAAAAGAATACAACAAAAAGGTCAACATGACCCGTCGCATAATACAGTAGCACCAAATTCCACTTCAGCATCTTGTACGCTTTATTCTGCAGGAAGACGCAGGTCGCATTGTGCATTGTGCATTTTATAGCACTAAACTGTGCATCCTAAAATGCAATACTCATTTTTAAGGTTTGGGTCCTTAGGTTTAGCGCTGCCGACAGGGGGGGGGGGGGGGGGAGAGAGAGCTGGGACAACTGTCCCGGGTCGGTGGCTGGCTGACCTCTAGCCGGGCCCAACTTCTGCATCTGGCTGCCAGACCTCTGTTGCTGCGGCAGGGATTCCCCACCTGCCAGTCAACGCTGGAAGTTGGGCCCAAGTTCCGCATCTTAGAGTGGGACGGGACCGATGCAGCCCCGGAAGCTTCCCCTCCAAAGTAAAAAAGTGTGTGTTTGGGCGGGGGAGAGGGGTGAGGTTGGATTGTGTTTACATAGTTACATAGTTACATAGTAGATGAGGCTGAAAAAAGACTTACGTCCATCAAGTTCAACCTATGCTAAAGTTAGTCAACAGATACTTTATCCTATATTTGTAGTTACAGTATAATGATCCAGAGGAAGGCAAACAAAAAATCCAAGTGACATATCATCCAATTATCTCATAAGGGGAAAAATAAATTCCTTCCTGACTCCAAGAATTGGCAATCAGATTACTCCCTGGATCAACATCCTTCCCGTGTATACTTATTTGGGATATCCCTGTATACCTTTCCTTTCTAAAAAGATGTCCAACCTTTTTTTGAACAAATCTATTGTATCTGCCATCACAGTCTCCATGGGTTATGAATTCCACATTTTAACTGCCCTTACTGTAAAGAACCATTTCCTTTGTTGCTGGTGAAATTTCCTTTCCTCCAACCTAAAGGGATGACCCTGTGTCCTTTGTACTGCCCTTAACACTCCGTGCCCTGATGGCAGGGGTGGAGGCGTGGGGCTCCTGCTCTCCTCTCTCTCTGCCGTTACCGAACCCTTCCTATTCCCCCCTCTCTTGCTTTCCCTCCTTTGAGGTTCACACTGTCCAGATCTTCTCTCCTCTCCCTGTCCATGTGGTGGTCATCTATCGCCCACCTACCTCTACTCATCCCCCTTCTGCCTTTCTCTCTCACTTTGAGGAGAGAAAGAAATAGCCAGGATTCAGACTCCCCTGTTCTTCTCCTTGGGGACTTCAATTGCCACATTGATGACCCCTCTCTCCCATGGGCTTCCCGCTTTCTTTCTCTAACCTCTTCTTTAGGCCTTCAACAGTGGACTGCAGCCAGCACCCACAAGGATGGCCACTACTTAGACCTGGTTTTCACTAAAAAACTTCTCTCTCTCTGATTTCTCCATTTCCCCTTTTCCTCTCTCTGACCATCACCTCATCTCATTCTCTCTATCTCGCTTCTCCCCTTCTCCACCTCCATCTACCCCCCGGTTCTGCAGAAACCTGCGCTCTATTCACTTACCTGACTGAGTCCACTTTACACTCCTCCCTCTCCTCTCTCAGCTCTGCTACAGACCCTGACAACCTGGTCAGGAACTACAACTCTGCCTTATCCTCCTCTCCTGATCTACATGCCCCGCTTTCTCTCTGCCGTCCTCGCCCTTCTAACCCCAGACCCTGGCTAAATTCCCACACGCGCATGCTGCGTTCCTCCACTCGTTCCTCTGAACGCCTCTGGAGGAAATCTCATACTCTCGCAGACTTCCTTCACTACAAATTTATGCTATCCTGTTTCAACTCTGCCCTCTCGCAGGCTAAACGAGCTTATTTTTCTTCACTAATCAACATGCACAAGTCTAACCCACGCCGACTGTTCTCTGTCTTTGATACTCTACTCAAACCTCCCTCAGCTGCCTCTCCTTCCTCCATCTCCGCTCAGGATTTTGCTGACTATTTTAAGGAAAAGGTGGAATCCATACGTCAGAACATCCCCTCTGTTTTTTCCACCCATCCTACACCTTTTCCTAACTCTCCTCCTGCCTTCCTTGACTCTTTTTCCACTGTCTCAGAAGAGGATGTGTCGCTGATGATCGCCTCTTCTCCCTCTACCACTTGCCCTCTTGACCCTATTCCCTCCCATCTCATAAAACCTCTTGCTCCTACTATAATCCCTACGCTCACACACATTTTTAACTCCTCCCTCTGCTCTGGAACCTTTCCACCCTCCTTCAAACATGCAACAGTAATACCATTACTCAAAAACAGCAAGCTTGACCCTACCTGTCTTTCTAACTATCGACCTGTCTCCCTCCTGCCTTTTGCCTCTAAACTCCTTGAACGTCTTGTATTCTCTCGCTTGCTCCATTTTCTCAACACCTATTCTCTCCTAGACCCTCTACAATCTGGCTTCCGCACTGCTCACTCCACGGAAACAGCCCTCACTAAAATGACGACCTCCATGCTGCCAAAGACAGAGGTCATTACACTCTGCTCATATTACTCGACCTCTCTGCAGCATTTGACACCGTGGACCACCCTCTTCTCCTTCACATTCTACATACTCTTGGTATTCGGAACAAAGCTCTATCCTGGATCTCATCCTACCTCTCCCATCTTACTTTCAGTGTCTCTTTTGCTAACACCTCCTCCTCCTCTATTGATCTCTATGTGGGGGTACCTCTTTTCTCTGTACACACTCTCTCTAGGTGACCTAATAACATATTTTGGGTTTAATTATCACCTCTATGCTGACGACACACAAATATACTTTTCAACACCCGACCTTACACCTGCTGTACAAACCAAAGTTTCTGAATGGCTCTCTGTTATATCATCCTGGATGGCCCTCCGTCGCCTTAAACTCAACATGGCTAAAACAGAGTTCCTCATACTTCCTCCCAAACCTGGCCCTACTACCTCCTTCCACATTACTGTTGGAACTACAATCATTCACCCAGTAGCCCAAGCACGCTGCCTAGGGGTCACACTCGACTCCACTCTCACATTCGCCCCTCACATTCAAAACATTTCTAAAAACTGTCGCTTTTTCCTCTGCAATATAACAAAGATACGCCCTTTCCTCTGTTGCTCGACTGCTAAAACTCTGACTCAGGCCCTCATTCTCTCCCGTCTTGATTACTGTAACCTCCTGCTGTCCGGCCTTCCTGCCTCTCACCTGTCTCCCCTACAATCTATCCTAAACGCTGCTGCCAGAATCACTCTACTCTTTCCTAGATCTGTCTCAGCATCTCCCCTCATGAAATCCCTCTCCTGGCTTCTGATCAAATCCCGCATCTCACACTCCATTCTTCTCCTCACTTTTAAAGCTTTACATTCTTCTGCCCCTCCTTACATCTCAGCCCTAATTTCGCGTTATGCACCATCCAGACTCTTGCTTTCTTCTCAAGGATGTCTTCTTTCTACCCCCTTTGTATCTAAAGCCCTCTCCCGCCTTAAACCTTTTTCACTGACTGCCCCACACCTCTGGAATGCCCTTCCCCTCAGTACCCGACAAGCACCCTCTCTATCCACCTTTAAGACCCACCTTAAGACACACTTGCTTAAAGAAGCATATGAATAGCACTCTGAATACTCTGAACACATGATACATAAAGCTTGGCCCCCTGCAGACATACTTACCAGAACTCCCTCCTAATGTCTCTGTACGTTCTCCCTACCTACCAATTAGACTGTAAGCTCCTCGGGCAGGGACTCCTCTTCCTTAATGTTACTTTTATGTCTAAAGCACTTATTCCCATGATCTGTTATTTATACTATCTGTTATTTATTTGATTACCACATGTATTACTACTGTGAAGCGCTATGTACATTAATGGCGCTATATAAATAAAGACATACAATACAACATGAATAGTTCTTTGAAAGCTCCTTGTACTGTCCCCAAATATATTTGTATATATTTATCATATCCCCTCTTAGACGGCTCTTTTCTAATGTAAATAAATCTAATTTAGCTAGCCTCTCCTCTTAAACCAGATTGTCCATCCCCTTTTTTAATTTGGTGGCTCTTCTCTGCACTCTAGTTCCATAATGTCTTTTCTAAGGAGTGGTGCCCAAAATTGTACTCCATATTCAAGCTGTGGTCTTACTAATGATTTGTAAAGGGGCATAATTATGTTTACTTCCCTTCCATCCATTGCCCGTTTAATGCAACATAAGATCTTGTTTGCCTTTGCAGCTACTGCATGACTTTGGGCACTATTGCTAAGCCTGCTGTCTACAAGCACTCCTAAATCCTTCTCCATCAAGGATTCCCCCAATTTATTCCCCGTTTAATTTGTAAATTGCCTATTTATTCTTGTTTCCCAAATGCATAACCTTACATGTATCTGTATTATACCTCATCTTTGGACACTCTGTACAGTAATAATTAGAGGTATTATTGGACATGTATGTGCATACCGGTATCACCTCTCTGGACATAGTGTCCTGACTGGCTAGGGGAGCCTCTGGATTTCCCAGAACAGGAAGAGAGCAGGGGACCTGGGCAGCTTCCTCCATCCTGACTGGCTGCTGCTGCTGGGTAATGCAGCCAATCAGGAGGAGGTTTCAGGAGACAGGTGGTGGGGCCAAGGAGAGAAGGCAATCGCATGCAGCGGACAGAGGTGAGAGGGATGTGTGTGTATATGTGTGTGTGTGTGTATGTGTGTATGTGTGTGTGTATGTGTGTGTGTCACCTTTCACTATTGTGTCCAGTATTTTTGGAGAAGCCGCCCGGCAACCCTACTTAGGAAATATGTCCCCACGCCCATTATTAAGGAAGAATGGGAGAGAGAGGCAGCTGCAGGTGTACCTGGAGATGTGCCTGAAAGGAAGATCATCCCGGTGATACAGAGTTGATCCCCAAACTGTTTCAAATGTTATCCCGTGCCGAGTGCAAACTTGTTTCACAGCATTTTCAACATCAAGCTCTTCCTTTGTTGCCTTTGAAAACAGAATTTAAACATAATGAGTCACAGGCGTTTGGGCACATTTCAAAAGCGGGCGTCATCCATATTTATTCATTGTAATAGCGTCAGGGCATTTACATAACATAACCGGAAAACATAGCAATAATAACCAATGTGTTATATACAGTAGGAGCGCTTATGCAATATCCAGTGCTGTAGTCAGAACTTGCCAACACAAATCAACATCTCCCCAAAGAAATCTAATGTTAGACGCCTGAAGTACTGTATACAGAGAGAAAAGGACCAGATTTACTAAACAGTGCTAATATCCAAAGCCCCTGTATAACCCTGCACACTTAATGTAACCATGTATTTGTAACCATGTATTTGTCATCATAACTGTGCCCAGGACATACTTGAATCAGACACACCACATGTCTTTTCCTTTAACAAACCCACAGATGTAGCCCCTTATGGCGCTGCCTGCTACATCGGCATGCTTCAGCTATATCACTTTAAAACAGCCGGCGTTTTCTTCTCCGTACGTCATGTACCTGAAACGGGCGCAGAACTGCACCGTCTTAACCATGTGCGAGGAGATACCCATCAGCAGTCCCGGTAAAAGAACATGGGCACTGGCAGCCAATGAACAAGGGGAAAACCAGGTGTCGTAACCAGGCCTGGTTTTACAATTTTCCTGCGCATAGGAACTTACCTTTTTGCCGCCCATGCTTCCTCCTCTTGCCGCGTCCTGACGTCACGTGGCGACGCGTTTTCATGACAATGGAACGCCATGTGACATTACGTTGTCATAGCAACGTGTCACCATTTGACACCGCAACGCTGCAGAAGGAGGTACGCAACTTCTACAGAGGCCCCACACCCTCCCCCGGCAATCAGTTTCATTGTTGTGGGGAAGAGAACGGAACCTCTGTAACCGCAGCACTGACCCCCTCCCCCCACCAAAAATGTACCGCCTCAGGCTTGGGCCTACTAGGCTTAAATACGGGCCTGATAAGGACGGTCACTTCATTGATTGTCCAGTGTTACTGTAAGGCCGGGGCCATGGTACAAAATACAGCGCTGAGCCACGCTGACGCTCATGCTCTCCTGCTCAAGCAGGAGCTTTTTTATGTCCCGGCATGAGCGTCAGCAAGCGCGCTTGTGAGGCGGGTGGGAGGCGGGGCTAGCGCACCACGTCACGGAGTGCCATTGGCTTTTGCCGGTCACGTGACCGGCCCTCCGCTTCCCTCAGCGCGGAAAATTAAATGATCTGACGGCTGCAATTCCACACGCCTCCGCACGCCTGCGGAAGCATCTACCAAAGCCCCACACATGCCGGCTGCAGGAGGTAAGTTTCCTGGCTCAGCGCTGTATTTTGTACCACGGCCCCGGCCTAATAGGGATCGTGTTTCAGGGTGTTTTGTTTATGCAATAAGGGGCTGCAGGTTGCTTTGGGACCGTCACACAAATGCGAATGTGTCAGCAAACTGCTACTGGTTCAGTAAGTAATATAAAAACTATTTATACACGAGCAAAAGGAAATACTTTGTCAGTTTTTTAGGTTATAATAGATCACACCACGGATGGTGGACGCAGCAAAAGAAAGCTTGTAACAATTCTTATACGATGACAGATGTGTATATGAATAATGTTACTATGATATACATCAGTGTTTCTCGCCCGGGATGCCGTGGCACTCTGGTGTGCCGTGACACTCTGCCACGGGTGCCACGGACCCTGGGGAAAACCCTCTGTCGCCTGCACAGTGGGCGCGTTGTCTGGATATGGAGTGGCTGCGATCCGCCTCTTTCAGTCCGGCGCAAAAGGGGAGAGGAGGCAGATCGCGGCCTCCATCTACAGGTAGAGCGTGACACTCCCGCTGAGCAGTGTGTGCAGGGGAGGGGAGAGCAGAGTTAACAGGTAAGTGTAACGGCGCACACAGAGCACTGGAGAAGAGATAGAGCCCTTAACATTACCGTAAGCCGTAATTTGCAGTCAATTTGTCCAATTAGGACCTCCGCAAATTTATGCAGGCTACAAGTAAATGGGGGAACTATAGAAGATCAGGTGCACATCCGAGGACTAGTGCTCCCTGAATATCGTAGTGCAGCAACTGATCGATGCAGATCCCCAGCAGGAGGCAAATGCGGTGCCGTAAGGTAAATGTATGCCAGTACCCACACGGACCCCCAATCAGCGAAGTAAGGTGTTAACAGATGAGTTATGCAGGCAGAGCATACATACAGATATCCAGGCAACGCATTGTCCCCTATATCAGCGCCGATCGTTAATATATCAGCGCTGATACGTTCGAGGACATGCCTAACTAAATAGTGGGCTTGTAAACAGCCCCTGAGTGCAGAGAGATCCTGCAGTGTTAAATATGACACGCAGGATCAAAGTAACAGCCGCACGGAGGAAGCTCAAGATACGCAACTTTGAAACAATATCATAAATGCTGTGTTCAAATGAACAGCTTCCCGCGTGTATAATAGGTATGTGGCCGACGCGCGCGTTTCACGTGTAAACGCTTCTTCAGGGCACGTATGGGGAGGTCCCTGTGTATGAAAGGAGGTTTAAATAGTCACTGTGGGTATGTCTGTGAAAACGATTAACCCCAGAGTTGCCAGATCAGAGCAGATGGTGTGTCTCACTACAAGAAATGCACCAAGAGTGGTCTGATACTATTAGCAGCTCAGGATAGCCAGACCCAAATGCCCTTAATGCATTACAGGCTGTATATGTCAGTGGGCAAAGCATTGCAGGGCTGGGTATCTAGGGCAACAGAGGTTAATATGCTACAAGTCAATACTGTTGTAAATGCTCACAGAATTGGGGTTAACGTTTTAATTGAATTTGATATTCATTGATGTCAGTGATGGTTAGTCACTGTGATAATGTAAGTGGTATAGTTAAATATAAATCTATACCAGGATGATAAAATATCAGCCATGATGTAAATAAATGCACACTAAAGAAAGGTCTCTGTGTAATCATTTTCCAATTATTTGGTATGGTTTTGATTGTAGGCAGATATAGAGGCTGAATGATAACATGCATGTTAGGGATAGGGGGTGTGAACGCAGGGTCTTGTACATGGAACGGGGATTGGGGTCAAATGAAGGGGCTGAATACAAACCCCTCATTGAGTCCAAATGGGCTCAATGTACCTAGAGTGTATATCCATCTTGACTCAATCTTAAGTAGTTCAGTGTCCCAGTCCCCTCCCCCCCGTCTGATTCCCGGGGAGAATGTTCAATCTACTTAACTATTACACGCTCTGAGAGTATACATATATACATTGACGTGACATTATCCGTATAGTGGTCTTACCACGGCCCTATTTCCATATCTGTAGGAGGCTATATGTATAGCACTAGATCCTGAATATCTATCAAGGATCTCCATATGTTCAATCTACTTAACTACTTATAGTTATGTTACAAATTGAATACAGTCACGTGTTGTTTGATATATATTTTATTTTAAATCCCATTGTTTTATTCATTGTTGCTAATAAAGTATTTTAACAATTTCATTATACATTTAGGTGTGATAGAGTGCTTATATACCAGGTTTTCTTTTCTCTCGTATACTATGATATACATCAGTGTTTCTCGCCCGTGATGTCGTGGCACTCTGGTGCGCCGTGACGCTCTGCCACGGGTGCCACGGACCCTGGGGAAAACCCTCTGTCGCCTGCACAGTGGGCGCGTTGTCTGGATATCGAGTGGCTGCGATCCGCCTCTTTCAGTCTGGCGCAAAAGGAGAAAGGAGGCAGATCGCGGCCTCCATCTACAGGTAGAGCGTGACACTCCCGCTGAGCAGGGTGTGTAGGGGAGGGGAGACGGGAGGGGTGAGGGCTTTGTGTGGGGAGGAGGGCGAGTGGTTTGTTCAAGATAGAGCTTTGTGAGGGAGATAGGGAAGGTGTGTTGTGAATAAGAGAAGGGGGTGAGAAATAAGTGTGTGTGTGTGTGTGTGTGTGTAGTGCTGTGTAGTGTTAGTGTGTGGATGGCGGGGGAAGTGGTCTGTGAATATGTAGGGTGAGTGCAGCATTGAGTATGATGGAAGCGCGGATGAATGTGGCGTGTGTCGAGAACAATGGAGAGTATGATGTGTAGCCATGCCATCTACGGCTACTAATCTGCCCTTCCTCCTGGCAGTAAGCCTTGGAACAAGCAGGCCTTGCCAGTAGTTATCATGGGTTTTCCCCCCTCACTGGTGCTGCACTTGAGTGACGGGGGAGGGTGTCACATCAGGCCTGAGCATGTCCAATCATGGATCGGACCTGGTGCCCTCCTCCTACTGTACTTAAGGGCAGTTACCGCCCAAATTCGTTAGTGCCTCTACCCACTTGAGAGAGGCAAGTCGCACAGCCAAGAACCTGATTATTGGGCCTTCTCTGGTCCTCTTCCCTCCAGGGAGAGAGAGTGTACCTCTGCCTCTACTAGAGGGGCAGGGAAGAGCTAGGACTGCTTCAGGTGCCCTTGGCCTACAGTGAAGGTCCAAGGATCATCCTTCAGCGAGTAGCCGGTTGTTGCTGTATTGGGCAGAACCCTGTTGTGTACTGGGCTGCACAGAGTGAGACAATAAACCATTCCAGTTTGCATATAACTCCGGCCTAGTGTGTGATATTACTAGGGGGGGAGAGGTAATCGATTCTACCGTGAGAGATAATCTTCAGTTCCCTGGAGCCTACAGCAGATGGAGACACTGAACTGCTAAAGATATGTATGAACTCCAGAAGCCTGATCCTGTGTCCCCACAAACATAGGGTGACAGCTCAGCCCTCCTGTTACCAGCAGGTATCATGCACCACATACGTAGTTATGGCCAAAATCTCCAACCGGTTTGGGGAAACACCGTTACAGATGTTTGAGAGGTAGGAGTGAATGGGCAGTATGTAAGAAGGAGACGGGCGAGTGTGGTGCGTGAGGGAAAGAGAAGGGCGAGTGTGGTGCGTGGGAGAGAGAAGGGCGAGTGTGGTGCGTGGGAGAGAGAAGGGCGAGTGTGGTGCGTGGGAGAGAGAAGGGCGAGTGTGGTGCGTGGGAGAGAGAAGGGCGAGTGTGGTGCGTGAGAGAGAGAAGGGCGAGTGTGATGCGTGAGAGAGAGAAGAGCCAGTGTGGTGCGTGAGAGAGAGAAGAGCCAGTGTGGTGCGTGAGAGAGAGAAGAGCCAGTGTGGTGCGTGAGAGAGAGAAGAGCCAGTGTGGTGCGTGAGAGAGAGAAGAGCCAGTGTGGTGCGTGAGAGAGAGAAGAGCCAGTGTGGTGCGTGAGAGAGAGAAGAGCCAGTGTGGTGCGTGTGAGAGAGCAGGGCGAGTGTGATGCATGTGAGAGAGAAGGGAGAGTGTGGTATGTGTGAGAGAGAAGGGAGAGTGTGGAGCGTGTGAGAGGAGAGGGGATAAATGAGGCCTCATGGGCAGTGGCGCCTCGAGATTTTAAGACTCTTCCAGGGGTACACCTAATCAAAAAAAGGTTGTGAACCACTGATGCATATTGAATACCATTGTTAACATGCTGCAAATCCGATCACTCACTGTCCTGCCTCAAACACAGCAAGGTCTATGTGTATTGTAATATTTTCTTATATTTTGGACGGATACAGCACAGTTGTACGTCGCCACATCAGAGGAAACAGATACAAATCTGTGGGGGAAATGGTCTGCATGGAAAAGAACAATTCACTAAACTAGGTAAACGTGAAATAAATTGTGTGATTTTTTTTTTAAGGGAAAAACAAACAAAAACACAGTAATTCACAAAACATACAGAGACAAACACTTGCTGATCGAATGAACAAAGTTGAGGTTAGTTAACTCTGTTGTTGCTAGAGGGCCCAGCAATGCACTGCAGACCAATGAAGCCCCTCCGACTGCAGAAGAGTTGAGTTGTGAAGTTCCAGAGTCTAGACCAGGAGTGGCCAACTCCAGTCCTCAAGGGCCACCAACAGGACAGGTTAAAGATATAATTGCTTCAGCACAGGCAGCTCAATCAGTGGCTCAGTCAATGACTGAAGCAGGAATATCCTTAAAAACCTGACCAGTTGGTGGCCCTTGAGGACTGGAGTTGGCCGCCCCTAGTACTGTATAGCAGGCCTGCACAACTCCAATCCTCGAGGGCCGCAAACAGGCCAGGTTTTCAGGATATCCCTACTTCAGCACAGCTGGCTCAATTAGTGGCTCAGTCATACTGAAGTAGGGATATCCTGAAAACCTGGCCTGTTTGCGGCCCTCGAGGACTGGAGTTGTGCAGGCCTGCTGTATAGACACTGTCACTGTCATTCTAGCAAACAAGAACCTAGATTCCGGGACCTAGAGCAATTGACACTAGGTTTCGGATTTAAGAAGCTGGAGTTGATTTGAGTGCGTTTGCCACTCCAGATTAACGGGTGTAATTATTTTAATGCTTGAAGGAGCTGTAAGGAAGCAATGCAAGGATTAACGATGCTAGAGAGAAAGAGGTCAGAGGTACTTTAAAATAGTATTAAAACGTCACGTACTTCCCCATGAAGTGCCACCGCAGACACGGAGCCCAGATGCTTCACAAGATCCTGTATGAGGTCTTCTGGTTTCCCTTTCCTCACCAACAGATTACTGCAGAGAATCAAACAGGAGTCAGAGCGAGAGAGGAATCAACGCAAATGTGAGGAGTAACCGGTGCGCAGACTGGTCATTTCATCAGGCGCATCTAGATCGAGGCGCTTTGATCCAACGTTTGCTTCATGTGCACCAATTTGAGATCTAGGGACTTACCCTTGCACACTAGGCCTGAGGTGGTATAAACCTTACCTAGTTACCAATCCCCCCCACATCTAACATGGGTAACAAGCTGTTAACTTATCACACGACAGGAGGAAATAAAAATGGAGACAGAGCCAGAACACCGTTTACTTTGTGTCGCTCCTCCCACAGAGGCCGACCGGTGAGCTTGACAGTCATGCACCTGCCTGAAGCTAGTAGCCTCCTCCTTTGATCTACTCTTGTTAAGCAAGACCTTACTCCCACTAACCCTCTAGTAACTGCTACTGTCAACAGTGACCCATTAAAAAAAGCCAGTACCTGTCTAGGTTCTGCTAGTATTATAATACCAGGTGTCTGTATCGCAGTCTGCTCCATGTGCATTTTGTACCAACGTAAGTGATTTTCTAAAGGTTTTTTGGAAGAGGTAAAGGGCCGAACTTCTGGGCAGTGATAGAAATGTTTGAGAGCTCCAATAATTTTTTTGGTGTATTTTATGGGAGGACGGAAGGGGGACTGCCCCCCTCCTTCAAACATACCTCCAACCTTCCCCCTATTCCTGTAGATTGACTCCAGCCCTTCCTCCCATCCCCTTCTCCACCTCCAAACATCTCTGTAACCTCCCCCCCACACTCCTCCATCCCATCTCCAGACCTCCCCCTCACTTCTCCAGACATACCTCCCACCACACTCTAATCTGTACCGTTAGCTCCAGCCGTCTAACCCGGACATACCCCCTACCTTCCACCTGCTCCTCTCAATTACCTTCGGACTTCCCCCCCCCCCAGTTTCTCCCTCCCCTGGACTTCTCTCCCACCCGTCCTAGCTCTGACGGACCTCCATCTGACACGCAAAGTGAGTAAGGAAATCCCTGTCGAGGTGCCAAGAAATCTGGGCATTACTGGCTATTGTAGGCTAAATACTTATAAATTGGAGGCATTCTAGAAATCCATGCTCTCCGATAGGTCAAAATTCTGGGCATTATTAGTCAGTTATGCCTGGAATTTTGGACACCTTGCCAAGTCAGAGAGCAGGGCTTTCTTTACTTACTTTACTGGTGCGGACGGGAGGTGCGGGGGTCAGCTGGAGCAGGGGCTATAGGGAAATCTATTAGGGGTGTGGGATTTATACAATGGGGCGGATAAATCATCCGGAGGGCAGGTAGGGACATCATTTGGTTTCTTTTTGTTTCAGGGACATCATTTGGTGGGGGCGGTAAGGAGAACTTCCAGGGGTTAAGAGATCATCCACAGGGCGAAGAGATCACATGGAGGGGGGGGGGGGCAAGGAGCAGACAGTTGGTAAGGAGATCAGAGGATTGAGTGGGTAGCTTGGAGATAATCCAAGGGTGGCGGATGACCCAGAGGGTAGCGGGGTGTCACGTGAGGAGCGGGAATGGTATGATGACCCGGAGGTATGCTGTGGAGGGGGCTTAATAGGAGTCTATATAAAATAATGAAACTTAAAAAAACAAACACAACTAAAAAATGAGGAGGGGGAAGGGGGCAGGGCGGAGGAATTAAGAGTATAAAATGACAGTATGGTAATCAATATCCCCTATAATATATAGTGCAGATTCAGCCCTACAAATATTGTGGGTCAGTATC